>NW_008653493.1:5344-15881 GCF_000695815.1 Acanthisitta chloris | reverse complement strand
GGTTTCTTCGGAGCTGTTTATCTCTGAAACCACCGCTGATTTTGTAGGGTGCAATACTGCAAAATCTTGTTGGCTTAGGCCTGTAGTCAGTGGAGTATGCTGGGATCAGCTTCTGCAAAGTAGTGATAGCCACAGACAATTCACACAGCTGCAGGGGATCAGCAACTATAGAAGCCATTGCACAAGTGGGAATAAGCTCTGAAAATACAGTCTTGTTTCAATTAAACAGTTGTGTAACTCCAGTGCCTGGCAAGGCTCAGGATTAGTGCCTGTGCTTCCAGGGTAGGAAAACAGTGAAGCATGTGCTGAAATACTTTCAGCAAATTAATTTCAAGTCTGTGGGTAATATACTAATATTGAAGTTTTTCCCTGCTACTTGGTTCTGGTTTTCTAAAGGAGTGGTGCCTTCAAGAAATATAACTGTTAAAATGTGAAGCCTTATTGTAATCTAATCACCTCTAAAGCCTTTGAGGAGGGGCAAGTACCAGAGCTTTTAATGTGTATGAAGAGAGTTTAATAATCTGGTTATTTCTTATCACAATTCTTTATCTTGCAAGGAAGGTCTGTAAATTAAGGCCTTTGCAGAATTAGAAACAAATGATGGTGTACAAAAGTGCATTGAAGAGAATGAGAATCACTAAATGCTAAAGTAGTAAGAGGCTCTTGTTCTGAGGCACAAGTGTATGGTTAATGTAAAAAAGTTGCATGTTTTGTTTGTTCCTCCTAGAACTTCTCAATTAAAGATTGAGTCTCTTAGGCATACATATTAAGAGGTTACATACCTGGGTTTCTCTAATGCTATGGGTCCAAGGGATGACTTAAATGCTTGCTTCAAACCCAAATGAAGAAAAGCTCTACTGCCTGCCTCTAGCATGCCTCCCATCTCTGGCATGCCAGCCAGATCTGATGCCTCACCAAACCTTCTTTCAGACTTGTCAAGCACCAGGTATCTCAAAACCAGTTTATCTAGAATGGTCTGGAATAAATGGGATGTTTAAAATAATTGCTGCTGATTGGATCCAAATATTTTTAATCGATAAGTTCAAACATAAGCAACCAAGTACAAGAATAGTCACTGACTTTTGTTCTCGTGAAAATGCATTATCAAGTGTCCTAGTCTTCTGTATCATAGAAGGTGGCAGAAAAAGCAGGTGACTTTGGGACCCATCTCTGAATATCTAGCATTGCACTCCTGCCTCAGAAACTCCTTTTTAACCAGTTCATAGGGCCAGATCCTGTATTAATTAGTAATTAGGGGGATGGGGAAAGAGGAGCTCAGTTAGGTCTGTAGGGTCACAGATTGGAATTTATTTCCTGGTAAGGACAAGAGAAAAAGTTAGTCAAACTGAAAGCTGTAGGAGGTTTGGTTTGGTGTTTTTTTGTGAACTGAGGGGTTTAGAAATCTTCTTACACGTTGACTTAAAAGACGTAACAGACTATTGATTTTACAATAGATCATCTTAGCAACAGAGAAAACCCCTCACTCAAACTCTTCTTCTATTTCTCTGGAAGGCTAAATTATATTGCGTTGTCAGATCAAGTACTGGAATATATCAATAACATCTGAGTGAATGGGAATGGTAGGAAACAGAAAGTAGGCAGACTTTTCTTTATTGGAAGGAGGTCTTGACTAGATTTATTAAGAGCAAATGGTGGAGAAAAGTTATTCACATCATAAAAATACATCTTCATGTCTCCCACTTGGCTTTCCAAATTAATCCTACTGGCATTACACTTTTCACAAGCAATACAAATGTAAGGCTTTCAGAAAAATGAAAAAGTAGGGACAGTTCAAAGCAATTTTGACATTAAATAAAACAAGGATGCTGTGCCGCTTGCATTTTCCTTTGCTTTATCTTACTCTTTAAATATTCTGGCTGGTTTAATTTCTCAAGGTAGTTGCTGCCAGATCTTCTTTTTTCTTTGCTGAAATAACACAAAATCTGGATTCTCTGTAGAATGTTAAGTGTATTGTAGCACATCAGAGATCTGAGAAGGTGAAATCAGTAATTCTGTATTGGTAGTAATATATCAGTGACCATTTCTAAAACCACATCAGAGTTTAGTTTGGAAGTGAACAGGACACTGACAACAGCTAATACTGAGCCTACTTAACTGCAAGAGGCCACTGATGTAATAAAATTGGCATAAGATTTTATTTATTTCTCGATTAGAATACTAACTAACCCAATTTAATGAAACCCTTGTGACTCCACCTTCTGATAAGAGCTCACATCTTAGGAGAGACAATTCTGAAACAATTCAAACATGGTAATTGCACCAGAGTGAACTACTGTTCTGGTAAAAGCCTATTTCCTGAGAAACACTATGAAAAAGCTCTTAATTATGCAGTTTTATTGTAAAAATAAAGCACATGGTAACACATGGTAATGTCAATGTATTTTAATGTTGCAGTGTTCAGTCTTACTAGATTGGGTTAGGAAGTTTTCTAGAAAAGAAGTATGTGTGTAGAAAAGGAAAGCCAGTGCCCTGCTCTGGGGGCATTCCTCTCCTGTAGCCCACAGAAGTACAGCCCTAATTGCTGTCTTGTTGATGGATTTGCCCAGATAACACTTGTGGGTTTAAATAAAAGAATTACTTAAGGGTGTACTCTGATGTGCCCTTCCCTGTGGTAAGGGCTATCTTCTGCTCTAAGTCTACTTGCTGAGCTCTTATGAATGATTCTGAAACTTTGGCACACCAGACGGGATGTTTATATCACTGTGTGAACAGTCTGTCACCTACAAGTGTGAAAGTACAACGTTAGGGTAGGATAATCTTTCTCATCTGCTTGTAGTCTGACACAGTCCTCTGACAGAAATCTGTATTTTACATCACTGGATCTGCAGAATAAACCTGCTAAATTAGTAGGAGATAAACTCGCTGTTTAATTTTAGAAGGGTGCTGGTATGCATTTAGCAATGTTTGTTCACTACAGCAGGGAAGTGCAGCACATGTCATGATGACAGTTCAGCATCTGCAAAATTACAGCCTTGCTCTCTCTTTTCAGTGCATACTTGACGGCTGATCAATAAGCACTTTGGGGGCTAATTAAAGTCAGTTCAGTGATGGATACTCTCACAGGATAGTCTATCAGTTCAACAGTTTGGTGGACATTTGAGAAGCATTACTGCTTATTTTCTCAGATTATTTGTTGTTTGAATAACAGGTCTATGGATCTGTTACATATTGACAGATTGGAGATCTAGAGATCTCATAACTCTTCATACAATAAGTCTATTTGCAAGAATTAGGAGGCAAACCTGTTACTGTGTTTAATGATATCTAATAGTCTTAAAAACTCCAGGGCAAAAAGATGGTTATAGTGTTAAGGTAAAGAATCATATATGGAACTTAGCTTGCAAACTCTAAGCTAATTTGTTAAGGAAGTATGCGCTGAAATACTTGGAAGCCAACTCCCTAGCTTAAGTTTAGCCGCTGCAGTATCAGCTCTTAAGAAAACGTTGACAAATCCTGAAGAAGCTTTCCCAAGAGGCTTGCAAAATAGTTATGTCACTAGTGCATGAGATAAGCAGTGCTATCAACACAACAAACTGGAGCGGAACCAAATGCATAGACTGATCACTGCACTGTACGGAGCCTGTGTTGATTTCTAAGCCAGTGTGGCTCAGGCAGGACAGACTCTGTTGTCCTGCCCTGTGAATACTGCCAAAGAGGGAGCTGATTTTTCAGTTTTAATTATCTTGGGAATCATTTGTAGAAGGAGCTTGTGCAGAGTTCATTGCGAGAACACGAATTTCAAGTAGACATCTTGGCTCCCCATGAAGCCTATGAGGTCTATGTAGTTCTCCCACAAAACTTGCCTTTCAATCAGTGTAGAGTGAGACACCCTGGATTTTTAGCATGTGCTGTAAGAAGGCAGTGAGAGGACAGAATACTCTTCAGTGATGCGAAGTTAGTGGAGTCAGCATGGAGACATTGGTGGTAACAGGTAGTGATACACTTGTACTCCTTCAAGAAGTACTTTGTCCAACAAGCAGGCGAGCTGAAATGTTGCAGCCACTCAGAAGGACATTTATGCCTAGCCCACTAGGCACTCAGAAAAATTGTTTATAAAACTTGAGTGCTTACTGCTTTTGGCAGGCAGATCAAATCCTCTCTTCACTGCTTAGATGCTTTGAAATGCACAGTTAGAAAACTCTGAGATATTATTTTTCCCTCTGCAGGCAGAGTACAAAAGAAAATAACTTTCCTAGGTCATATAACACATGAGTTTGCCTTGTCCCACCAACTAAAAAGTCTCTGGAGCTGACGCAGAACAGAAGCTAAAAAATAAAAGCAAACACCTATAGCATTATGTAAAGAAACACTTTAAAAATGGATAGAAAGGCCAAAAGAGAAGGACACAACATTGGTTTTTTATTTCCTTTCCCCATAATTTTTAATAGAGCAATATCACATGCTGTGCATCTCTGTTTTATTTTATAAATCATTTCTCTGAGGATTGAATTTCTTTTCTTTGCAGTAATTCTTTTGTTTTAATGTGCCTGTATGAGTTAGAATCCCTGGGCACTGATTATCGACAACTGTAGGAGCAAGTGCAGGATATAGGAGACCAAACATGCTGTTTGGGTGAAGCTGGGAACCTTGCAGACCTCGGCTGTGTGGGCTTGCCTTCTCTTCCTAACCCAGATTCGTCTTTGCGTTTTTGCCTCATTCATGTGGACTGTGAGCTGCTGGGGCAACAGCTCTTCCTGAGCAGTGTAGGCAGTGCTTGGGCAGGGAGCTCTGCACTCTGGTCAGGCCTTGGAGCACAACTGTGCTGTAAAATAGCAGCAGCAATAACACCAAGTTCCGCTCCACGCAGTTGAGTTCTTTTCAGTAAAGAGCTGTAAACTTAGGTTTCTAAAAATAAAAACAAAGCTGTTCTTTTTAATGGCTGTCTCCAACTGTTTTACCTTACTACAAGAAGTTAGTGAAGAATTGCTTGTTTCATTTTTAATAATGCTACATCGGTTTTATCAGCAGCATGGCATCAGTCTTAAATAGCAGCACACACAGTTATGATGTATAACACGCATGGTTATGCAAAATTGCAGCTCTCTAAAAGTGTCTGTCTTTCTGTTGCGCAAGACTTCAAATATGCATCAGTTCGGCCATCCACTGACATGAGTGCAGCTGGTTTGTCTCAGCCCATGCTAAGCCTTGCTGCAGTGAATTTGCAATATCTAGCTTTAATGTTCTCTGGGTTGCCACTCTATGGCTGCTCCTTAGGCTGGCATAATTACTCACTTACAAAAAGTGTGCCTCTCCCTAGGCAGCATTTCAATGCAGCCTCCCAAACCATTCTATCTCTTCCATGGGTCTCACAGAAGGCCTATTTGAGTCCTCCCTGGCTGTGCCCCTCAGAGGAGATGTGTATGGTTTGCATGGCCTTCACCCCAAGGTAACATCTGCTGGCTAGAACTCTGGCACCCTGCAAAGAAGAGCCGAGGCCACTGGCTGCCTGGGGATGTCTTCCTGCTTGAAACTTAAGAGAACAACACAAAAAAAGCCAAACAAGCAACAACAAAAAAAAAGTGTTGGGGAAGGTGGAGATTTTTTTTTGCTGGAAGTGGGCAGAGACAGCCCTCCCCAGCATGGGTAAGGGGTTTGTGGTTGCTTGCTGCCCACTACACAGCGTTTAAGCTGAGGTTTTTCTTGCTTGAAGAAGAAAGGGAGGACTGGGCTAAACTAGTCCCTCTCCTTCCTTGTGGTCTGTGCAAGCATGTATTTGCATGCTGGCAGCCCAAGCTCTCTCAGCTGCAAAGCCAACATCTGTGTAGAGGGAAGCTAATAGCATTAACTGTGGGCTATGGGGAAAATGTCTTCACAACTTGTTTATCAGGCAGCTCCTTTAGCTCTCATCTGGTTTTACACTGTGCTCAATCTGCTGGCTGTGCAGTTGGCAACCACTTCTTTCCAGGCCATGGACATATATCCAGCTGGCTGGGGATGTGTTCCCAGACCAAAGCTTCCCATTCGCTCTGCTTTCTTCCCCTTTCCTCAGTGCTGAAGGGATCCTTCTGCTTTCGAGCATTCGGTGTCCACGGCCAAGCTGTTAACTTAGCCCTGAAGATAGTTATATATCAGATAGATATGGCACCAATATAGATTTAGTTTTGTTGTTCATTATTTTTGGGTTTTCTTCAAAGAGAAGAATTTTCATTCAAAGACAAGAATCCTGAAGCTTAATAAGAATTATTTGTGCTCTTTCCTATCAGAGCAATGAAGGAAAAAATCCATATTGGGATACTATTAAATAAATAAGAAAAGAAAAATGCTACCAGAAGTCCTCAATCTCTGTTGGCAAAGAAATTTACCCACAGTCTATGTTTATAAGAGAACATTTTACTCAAAGACCTTTTGATTTTTCTGTAGATATCTTTATATTTTCTTTTTCTCCTAACTCTCCTTTGACTCCTGTCATTTGCAGGTCATGAAAACATACCACATGTATCATGCAGAGAGCATCAGTGCAGAAAGCAAGCTGAAGGAGGCAGAGAAGCAAGAAGAAAAACAGATTGGGAGGTCAGGAGATCCTGTTTTTCATATTCGACTAGAAGAAAGGCACCAGAGACGGAGCTCTGTGAAAAAGATTGAAAAAATGAAGGAAAAAGTAAATAGTCCTTTTATTTAGCTTCATTTGAAGTAAATTCAGTGCATCTCTGACATTCTTTAGCATGATATTAGAAAGAGAAGTCCAGATGGGAAATAAAATTAAACAAAATATGCATAATAAACTAGCAGTGGCTTATAGATAACTTGACATAATTGCAGTTCAGAGGGGAATACTTTATTCCCAATGTAATTCTTACTATATCGCTTGTCACATATGAAACAAAATACTAAGTTTTCACTTTGTATTACATTTGTTATATACATAACAGGCTGGCAATTAAGATTTTTTTTTCTTGCTGATAGAAATGTGTGCTTGAGTTGTTACCATTTTTGTTGCATATCAAACCCAAAGTAATTAAGATACATTAATATGCAATGTCTTTCCTAGCGCCAAGCAAAATATTCTGAAAACAAGCTGAAATCTGTTAAGGCCCGTAATGAATACCTGCTCACTCTTGAAGCAACAAATGCTTCTGTCTTCAAGTATTATATTCATGACCTTTCGGATTTAATTGACGTAAGTATTGGCACGTTTGTTTTGATGTTTATTCTGTTCAGGAATAATACTTTTTCATTTTTGAAGGGAATGCATTAGACCTATGGGTTGCCTACAGTACACTTACCATTTATAATACTGTATGATAAAACCAGCAGATTTTCCCTTTAACTTTATATTTCACAAAATAAGGTGCCAATAGGATGCTGAACACATTATGTTAAAGTTAGAGCATTGTGTTTTCTCCCCATGCGTCAAAAGAAAATATGACAGGAATAACACAGAAAGGTAGACATTTTGTACTATTAAAGGATTTTTGGGGTATAAATATTTTTAAAAAAGAAGCTTCTTCAGTGGGCATCTAATGGTGTTAAAGCCAAAAGAAGGCATTTCCTCTGTGTGTTCAAAATTGTTAAGTTTCATAAATTCAGTTATGGAATTGTATACACAGTGGCTTCTTACTTCATATAGTTTGAAGAACAGGCATAATCCTGTATTCTGTACTATCAACAGACTTGTGACTGATTTTTCAGTAAGTTATTCCTGTGAGAGCATCCTAGCAGAATGATGTTGTACACTAATGTTGACTTATGACAACATTTGGTCTCCAGAACCTGTTATTGATGTTTTTGCATCATGTGGGGGTAGCATCCTGCACTCTGTCATGTCCCACCCTCTTCTAAGCTGACTATATATGTGATAGAGAAAATATGGAGCCGCAAACACAAGCTCAAGAGTATTCATTCACTAGCACAGTAGGGTTAAATAGGTTAGTGGGTACACCCCTATGGCCCATATGAAATCCCGGGTGTTTGAATATGCTTTCTACTGCAACAGTAAGATGTGTCATTTACAATAGTAAACAACATTCACATACAGCTCTGGTTTCTAATACATCATAAATTAATACAGCATTTGAAAAGAGCTTTCTCATTTCTGCTGACTGGAGGAAGCATACCTGTTAGAGAAAGGGAAAAATGCCTTCTTGACATGAATGGACTAAAATAGCTGCATGCATGTGTTTTATTATATGTTGTCTAAATACTGATAGTCAGTTATAGTTGTCATTTCTGTTTTTTTCTATAATTTATAAAATCTTGCCTGATTGTGCTATAACATTTTCCTTTTCCCATTCAACTTTTTTTCCCCTGGTTTTGTTGCATTTCTTGCATGCTTTCCTGTAAGAGATAGCAATTAATCTTCTTGGGTTTTCACTATCTTTTTCTGTCTCTATCTCAACGTCTCTTCTATTCCCCTCATAGTCACTATTGCATGTTTTCTCTCTTCTAATTTCTTCTGTTTTGTTCTGCTGTGTATTATCCTGTCTTATCTGCACCCATGCACTTGCACAACCTGGTCCACCTATCTAGCCTGCCCAGGCAATGAAAGCATTCACCGGGATCCCAATAGATGGATGATCAGTGCAGAAAACTAAGAACAGGCAGTGTTCCTGCTAGGTTACCACACAAGTGAGAAGTTGACCCTACCTAACATTGTTTTCCTTCTACTGCTTAAAGGATGATGCCTCTAGTTAGGGCATGCCTGATACATGTGAACTTTATGAGTTCTTCTTGCCTGCTGGGAGGAAAGAAAGGTCCCTTTCCTTTTCTTTCCAGCACCACCAACCTAAGAAGTTGGAAAGATGCTCATTTTGTTATCTCTCCTGCCTTCACTTTCGGAGCTCGCATTTCCCAGTGAACATCTTGTGTGTGTTTCTACTTGGGCAAAACTTTTATCAGGTTGGAAGATGCATCTGATGCTTATCCATTTCACCAATGTCCACAGAAGTTTCTGTAGCAGTGAAAGCTGAGGGGAGGAGCCACAGGCATGGTGCTTTACAAAGAATTGTGAGGGGAGCAGAAGCAAAGCTCTCTGTGCATACATGTGCAAAGACAGCACTTTTTGGAGTTAGTGTATGTAAAGATATTTACACAACCATGAATAGTAGAGCTTTTTAACTGCCAGTTATTTAGGTAATGCAGAAAAATGATATCTACTTTGTATGGCTCTTTCAAAACCATGGACCAATGTAGACAATAACATTCTTTGGCAAAATGGCTTTAGAAATTACTCTTGCCTAAGGAATTTGAATGGAAAGTCTAGCTGCCCTTTGCATCACTGTTGTGTAAGAGTAGGCCATAAACATGTGCGACCAGAATTTGCTTCAGAGCCAATTCAATCTGATTGTGAGCTTGTTTAAATGAAGTGTCTTTCAGACATTTGTATTTAATCAGAATATGCTGTGAAAGCGTCGGTATTTAGATAGCGTGTTTGCCACTTGACAAAGGAAACGCTTTTTGTAAATGCGAGAGTCTTGGCAAGATTTCAGTCATTGGAATGTGAGACGTGCTTCCCAGTGACCATATGTTGCAACAGTCCAGACTATCTCATTCTGCAAATCTATTAATGCTGTGGTACAATTTGGAGTTTTCAGAGCAGTGGTGGCGACTTTGTTCTTTGCCCTCTCTATTTTGTCCCCATCTGTCTTGCCTGACTTTCCATGCTTCCCTAAACTCTCTTTGCCTGTACAGAAGGGGATTACCTCTCCTCTGTGTCTGAATTCCAGTTAACATGGAAGGAATTAAGATCTCCCTGAGCTGTTGGTGTTGCCCATAAATGAAACTAAATATTTTCCTATGCTACTGAAAAATACATCTAATAAAAATGGAGTAAATATATGAAGGAATGCAGTGAACTGTTCAAGTTTTTAAATAAGATTGGGGAAGGTTGTGGAACTATTCCTGTCTATCCAAAAATAATTACCATTTTTCATTTGGATTCCACTGCATTTTCCATTTATGAGGCTCATATGGCTAATCCTAAATTACGGTTCCTCATCTGAACTCAGTCTGAACTGTTCAACTCCTTCATTTCATTAACAGAGCTCAGGGCTTCTGATGTGTGTTGGTCATTTAAGCTCTTGTGATAAAAGCAATATAAAAACATTGCTGGAGTCTTAGCTGGATGATTTAATGCATTTAGTGAGCTGATAGATGAGACCAACATTTGCAAAGAAGCAGAGAGATAAACAGGATTTGATATACACAGTGTATTTCTGTCCTCTGCATGTTGTACCAGAGGAATTTGAATTTTCTGTTTAATATCTCTTCTCTGCTGACTAAACTGGGGTCTAGTTCAAGGGGAGGACAGAATTAGTTGGTTTCTTTATTTGTATCTTGTAAAAAGTAGTAAAGATTGCTTTTTAGCTAAATTAAAGAAGATTCGCCTAGTGTGTAGATTTTGGTTTTTTTAAGGTTTGGGGATTCAGAGGCAGAACACAGTACAGACTGCTGCTAATCTGGCTGTTACTACCAGCCTCTGTCCATATGGCACATACTATTACTCATTATTTGAAGATTTCCATGTAATTGAGTTCATTAGATTTATCTGGGTATAAGAGGAAGGTAGGGACCTTTTTTT
>NW_008653493.1:0-5325 GCF_000695815.1 Acanthisitta chloris | reverse complement strand
GATAAATACTAGGAAATAGTGATCAAAACAATTTGACTGTAGTTCTGCTGCTGGAATAAATAAAATATTCATGTGTTGGTCTTTCTTAGAGTGGAGCTTCTGAATCTCTAATTGATGTCTGCATGCTTTGGATGGTTAAGAAGTTATGGAACATTTAGCTATTGTGAACTTAATTTATTCTGTAAAGGTTCTTTATTAATCATTCATAGAACCGAGTTTAAAACTAGGGTAGTGTGTGCAGCTCATGATCTTTATTACATAAGTCCTCATAAATATGATATGTACAGCCAGATCCCTTTGATTTGAATGTGGATGTCTGTGTAGCAGGATGCTTAGAAAGTGACTTATTCAGAGGTTAAGGCTTTTCTTATGAATTTCTCTCTCTCCATCAGCATTAGAATTTTATTACTATTCCTGAAATGAAATGAAATGTAGAGCAGCTTGGTTTAGTGGAAGCTCTGTGCTAAGCACTGCAGTTTGTTTTGTTCAAGCCTCAATATACTCTGGGATGCAATAAAAGCAGTAAGTGCTCTTGAGACTGCTTCAGGTTTAATTCCAAATAAGAGTCAAATGCAAATTACAAAATTAATTTTTCACACATATCCCAAACACATCACTCATCTCCCTCCACTTTGCTCAACCAAAAGTCTTCATGAATCCAGAAATGCAATCAAACTCATAGTCTATGACTTTATTCTCTTGTTTTTCATCTTGATGTCTTACTGCACCAACTGGCATCTCATCTCTCTAGCCCATAGATAGATAGCAGATTTCATTAGCCATCCAGGCTGTAGCCTTGGTGTACTGATTAGTGAACCTCTAAGACTCATATTTATTTTGGCTAACAGTGTGGTTGCTTGCTTGAGGTTTACTAGTCTTTCAAAAAATTTACAGATTTTTCCTGAAAATCTATGCATATGCCTGTGTCTGCATGCATATGTACCTTTCTGCAAGACCAGAAAGGTTGGCTGATTAGTTTTACCAAGCATGGTCAGAGAGGATGTGGTGAGGGTGGCAGTTTAGTGGCAATTCCTTAAGTGCTTAGCCTTGGTGATGAACAAATACCCAAACTGCTGTGTTTTCTATGGGCAACTCTTTTTCTAAACCATCACTAGTACTAGGGGATTAAAGCAATACACTGTTTTCTGGGTAGCCATGAGTTGATGCTGTGACAGACCCATTCCCCAGTTAAAATGATCTTTGTCTCCAAATTTTGGAGAAAGTGGAATATGGTCTGGCAGAAGTAAGAGTTGTGATGTCTGAGTGGGGTTTTTTTGCTTTTGAAAAAAACTTGACTCATGCAAATTCTATTTTTATATAAATCATTGAGGGAAAATTCCAAATTCACACATTTTAAATTCCATTGGAAGAGCCACTGGTGATAAGGTATTAGTTCATCTTCTGGATTTAGTTCTTGTTTGTTCTGCTTGCATTGGCATTGCAAGAAAATGCCTTAGTCTGGGAAGACACTCTGCTTCACTTGAAGAGTCCTTCTTGTCTGAGAGGCCATACTTGTTACCTTATTCAGCTGTCATCATTGCCAAAGATGACCATGGTAATTGTGACTGAGTAGACTGAGGGTTAAACAATGAAGTTATGTCACAGCTGCAGTTTTATTCCAACTTGCAAAAAAGCTGCATCGGAAACCTATATGGCTCTAATAGTAAATCAGTAAGCTTTCTAGTAATACCCAGATTAATCCTCTAGAGCCAAAATTCAGGCTGTAATTTTATAACACATGCTAAACCTGGCATTGCCCTCTATTTCTAATTTCCTTTCAATTTGATCTTCCATGAGGTCTCTCTGAAACTAATGCACATGAAATAAAACAGCTGTCCCGATTCTCTTTCTTATCAGCACTTTTAGTCTGTCTTTTTCATCCAAGATAGGGAATTAAATATAAGATCCAATTTGACATAGAACAAGAGAAAAGCACCAAGAGAGTTTTCCTTTTAGAAACAATGTTTTTTTAGGCTGGAGGTCTTTGAAGTATGGATGCACTTTAGTATAAAAGTTGAGTGGCTGTTTTAGTAAGTGTAACACAAATTTCCATTCTATAAATGCAAAAGAGAGAGGTTAATATATGTGTGTTTGATGGAACATGGCATCTTCTTTTTTTTTTCTTTTTTTTTTTTCCAAAATTTTCTTTGAATAGTTCAGCATCTGTTTTTTGGAGAGCCACTGTCCTGTCTGCAGTCACTGCCTGGAGTACTTGCTAGGACTGAAAGCTTAGTCTTTCTGGAAGTTTTGTTGTGAATAAAACAGCTCTCTTGTGTGATTTCAGAGCACAGTTTGATCACTAGTCACTACTGCACCTAAGGCAAGGTGTGAAGGGTTTCTTTCTTTCTACACACAGGTTTTGGTATAGTAAATAGTTCGAAAGCTTTTTCCCATGCCATGTGTACGTCTCTGTGTGTGTGTGTCTGTCTTCCTGTCTGTCTTTTTCTCTCCTTTTTCAAATAAGAGGAAAGGGAGTGGGACATGATCCCACAAGTCCTGAGGGTTTGCAGTATCTGTGAGGGAGGTACTTGTATAAACATTGCATAAATGCATGTAGTCTACAAGTGGACTGAATTCAAATTGCTTCTTTATCCAACTCCATATGTTAACTTGTGAGTCCTGCAGGGACAGATGATTTCAGACTGTGGGTGGTCATCCAGGATGAGTGGCTGGGGATTGAGGGATGCCCTAAAGCAGTGTGCTGTGTGACTGTCCTGGCTACGGTTTGGCCTCTGTCTGGGACAGATCTCACCTGTTTGAATATAGAGCACTGCTTTGTATGCAGCTGTTAGCAGGCTGATGTGCCACTATTGAGGTGACAGAGAGGTTTGCAATATATCTGCCATTACCTGGAGGTTCACCGAGCAGAAACTGAGGATATTTACTGTGTAATGTAGGCAAAAAAAGTAAGGAAACAATCAGTTGATGTGCTACTGCTGTGACATTTTTAACATATTCAGCTGTTCTCTAAAATATTAACCAAACATGAATAATGCAAACTGAGGATGTTTAAAATTCAAGAACAAACACAACTTTATGTTTTACCAATTAGGTTTCAATTACATCCCATTTCCTAGGGAAAAAAAAGACATAAATTATGACTTTCTGCATTTAGTAACAATATGTACATTGCTGGCTCTGTGTGAGCATGGGAAATAAGGTGTTTACATTAAATATATTTTCACTATTATGGGAAAGAATGTTAAACCATTCTTGTTGCATCAAAAAGCATCTTAGATGGATTGATTATGCATGAGTCATTTGTGGAGGTTTTTTTCTTTGGGCACAGACGTGGTGATCAGGATTTGCTTCATGTTCAGTTTGGCTCTGGCATTGACTTAGATGGTGGTGCTATGCTAGGGTAGGTTTAAATAGATGATTTGAAGCTTACAAATGATAATAATACTGAAAAACTCACTTGTCTGTGGAGTCCCAGACCTTTTTTATGTAAGTACAGTGCCTGCACATCTGTATCTGATAAGCAAATTGTCATACATGTACACTTGATCTCTTTTCTAAAACTGTCCTTTAATCTTTACAACAGTATGAGAATACTAAATACTTACTGTCTTGGTGTCTGTATTGTACTTTAATTTAGAAGATACTTTGTTAAATACTTCAAAGACAGAAAAATTTCAGGACAATAAATTTTAGTGGTAATTTCTGGATTGAGATACTGGAATGATGTTCCTCCTTTTAAATTTGTTTTCTTTTCCCTTTATTGTTTTTTTAGTGCTGCGATCTTGGATACCATGCTAGTCTGAACAGAGCCCTAAGAACATACCTTTCTGCAGAGTATAACCTTGAAACTTCCAGGCACGAGGGCTTAGACATCATTGAAAATGCAGTTGACAGCTTGGAGCCACGAAGTGACAAGCAGAGATTCATGGAAATGTACCCCACTGCTTTTTGTCCACCCATGAAATTTGAGTTCCAGTCTCATATGGGTGATGAGGTCTGTATATTGACAAGTATCCCCACGGTGACTGTTCCTGTGTACCAGGAGAGAGAATTTATCCCCTTTTACAACGAGTTTGGTAAAAAGTGTTGTTGCTATCCAAAAGCCAGTGGATCAGCAATAACATTTTGCAGCACTGGCAGAACTATCTGTTTCTTCAAAGTTCTCATGAAAAAACTGTTGTGTGTTATTATATTTGTATTACTCATAATGTCATAGCTGTGAACTTGCTGGCAAACTTGTGCTTAGTCCAATACCAGTGTAAGATAGTGACTTTGTCTTTACTAACCTGCTTCACTCATAACAGAGTTTGTGGGTGCTGTTTGAGAGCAATTGCAGAGTTGCTCCAAATTATGCATGCTGCAATGCAGCCTTCTCCCCTTCTTCCTCCCCCATTTTATCATCAGGAGATTTCAAGCATACAAGGTACCCCAGCTGTGCCCTGTTTTAAGGGGATCCCAGCACCCTGAGCCAGAGGACCATGGCTGTGAGAATTATAAACTCGCAGTTGACCCTGATGTGAGAGATCTGCTGCTCCAGCTAGATTCCTATAAATCTATGGGGCCTGATGGGATTCATCCAAGAATACTTAAAGAGCTGGCTGCTGTCATTGTAAGGCCTCTCAGTGATTTTTCCAATGGTCTTGGGAATCTGTAGAGTCCCAGCTGACTGGAAGCTGGCTAACCTTGTCCAGATTTTCAAAAAGGACAAGAAGGATGGCCCTGGTAACTACAGGCCTGTCAGTCTCACTTCAGTGACTGGCAAAATTATGGAGAAGGTTATTCTGGGAGGTATTGAAAAACACCTGAAGGACAGCACTGTCATTGGTCACAGCCAGCATGGCTTCATGAGGGGAAAGTCCTGATTTCCTTCTATGACAAGGTAACCCACCTAGCTGATCAAGGGAACCAGTTGATGTAATCCTTTTGGATTTCAGCAAAGCTTTTGATACTCTCTCTCACAGTATCCTTCTAGACAAAATGTCCAACATACATCGGGATAAACATGTCCTTCAATGGGTGAGCAACTGGCTCACGGGTTGGGCACAAAGGGTTATGGCGAATGGGATTACATCAGGCTGGTGACCAGTCATTAGTGGGTTCTGCAGGGCTCCATCTTAGGCCCAGTGCTCTTCAATATCTTCATAAATGACTTGGATGCAGGACTTGAAGGGAAGCTAAGCAAGTTTGCAGATGATTCAAAATTGGGAGATATCGACTCCCTTGAAGGCAAAGAGGCCTTGCAGAGAGACCTAGACAAATTAGAGAGCTGGGCAATCACTGATCATGTGAAGTTTAACAAGGGCAAGTGCTGGGTTCCACACCTGGGATGGGGCAACTCTCCTGTATGTACAGACTGGGGAATGA
>NW_008653492.1:184911-314470 GCF_000695815.1 Acanthisitta chloris | reverse complement strand
CATGGCACTTGTGCTCCAGTCCCTTTCTCCCTCGAGTGTGTGGAGTGGAGACCTCAGAGCAACTTTTCAGTATCTGAAGGGGCTCCAGGGAAGCTGGAGAGGGACTCTGTTAGGAGCTGCAGTGACAGGACAAGTGGTAATGGATTCAAATTGAAACAGGGGAAATTTAGGTTAGTTATTAGGAAAAAGGTTTCTCCTGTGAGGGTGGTGAGACACTGGCACAGGTTGCCCAGGGAAGCTGTGGCAGTATTCAAATCCAGGCTGGATGAAGTCTTGAGCAACCTTGTCTGGTGGGAGATATTCCTGCCCACGGCAGGGGATTGGGACTAGATGATCTCTAATGTCCATTTCAACCCTTAAAATTCTGTGATTCTACGATAGATTGCCCATGGAGGTAGTGGAGTCACCATCCCTGAAAGTGTTTAAGAGTTAGCTGGATATGGTGCTGGAGCATATGGTTTAGGGTTTAGGGGTTACAACAGTGACAGGTTAATTGTTGGACTTGATGCTCTCAAAGGTCTCTTCCATCCCTGAAGATTCTATGATTCTAAGGCATGTTTGGGATGAGCATGGCTACATGTGGGGTCAGGGGCTGGTGTGGTGATCAGAGCAGGACAAAGCACCTTTGTGGGGAAGGCAGTGCCTGGGAATGATGCACAGAGGGGTTGGGAAGTGTGAGGTGACAGCCTGGAGTTGCTGGAGTCTGCCTTGCCTTCTGACTGCTTTTCTCATGCCTAAAAGGTCTTTTTGTTTAGAATAGGAAATATTAAATTAACCCAAGCTAATAAACCCTAATAAGGCCTGCTGGGATCCAGCTGGTTCTTCATAGGCACTTTAATCAGAGCTGCACAAAATGCCTCTATTTGTTCTTTATGCACTTGTAAAACCTGTTAGTTAATGCCAGAGCGGAGACACTGAATTCAGGCCTACCTGGGGGATGGTGCTGAAGACCAGAGCCCTGGTAGCTCATGATTCATCACATGGATATAAAATCTAACATATGAGTTCCCAGTCCAAGCAGAAGTTTCATGAAAGTGAGTCCCAGAAGCCAGATTGGTGAAAATCATTCCATCCATCAGGAATGACTTAGGGGTTGGTGTGGACAGAGGTGTAGTATGTCTACCATCTGAAGCAAGATCAAGAGTCAAATGGCCTGACCCTTGCAGATACAGACTCTATGTGACCCAGCTGGATGTTTCTGTGTCTGGTTCTGGCTAGTGCACACTTTGGATAATCCTCCTATGCAGTAATGGAGAGTTAACTTTCAATAGCTCACACGAATTGTCCATTAAGAATCATGGTTGGAAAAGAAAAATTGCAAAAATTAAGCAATGGGCGAGATACACTTACAGTTTTACAACTGTTCATATTAAATTCAACTATCCTAAAGCATGCAGAGTTAACCTTATACAGAGACATTAGTTATGCTGAATATTATTTATTCAGTGGTTCATGATGAAATAGATAAACAAAACAGTCAAATCCTCATCTTCAGCATGTGAGTGGGAACAAAGGAGAATGCTCCTGTCAGTGCTTAGAACTTACACTCCCAAATGTGTTTTTTAAAAAATCAGGACTGAGCAACTCCTTTATTGGAATTCAATCAGCGAGTAAATTATACTTCTATTACAAAAAAAAAATTCTGCAACTTCATAAAACCTGAGGTGCCAGAAAAATTTGAAATTGAACACTTTTGTCTTTGTCATGACAATTTAAGTGATGTAATATGTTTCAATAAAGAATCTGAAGATGCAGCTCTTTGATAGCATTGAGCAATAATGTGTGGTACCCAGTATTAACCCAGGTATTACTGTGTGCTTGTTCTTTCAGAATATTATATACTGACTTCAGTATTATGATGGAGGAACTATAATTTCACTTTTAGTTTCATGTCTGTGGTTCAGTAAGCACAGAGTTCCCTATTCATACAGACTATTATGGCTCTCTGCATTAGGGTTATATATATAACAGGTATATAAGCTTTCAGATAATGTGTGTGAATTGCATTCAAGGCTATCATTTAATGCTATGAGGAGCACTTTCACTGCAGAATATAAATAGTGGAAAAGCTTATTTACTATATTTTTATTGTTTATATTTAGTGGAAAAACACTGCAAACACACAATCTGGTTAGTCACCAAGACATGATTCTTTTCTGTCTCTGGCAGAGTAGATACCTGATCTTTCAGGTATGAGGAGGAAAGGTGTAGAGGTTCAGTGTTTTCACATCCAGTTTCTTTCTATGTGTGTGTAACCCAGAGAAAATTTAGATAAAACAGGTCTCTGAAGCAATTAGAGCAAGCAAAACCAGCTTTCTTGGAGTATGGGGTACAAGGATACATGTGTGGGTGTGTGAGAGGAGAGATACACGTTATGAATTATTGTTAGGGAACACACTTGGAATGCAGGAACTTGGAAACAGCTAAGGTGTAGTTTCAGCACACTATCCTCACAAATCAGGGGAGAAGTGAACTGCAGAATAAAAGTAGGTAGAGAGAGAGAGGCTGATTTCAAAGAACATTCCTTCCAGGCTTCCAAACATACCTCCCTATGTCTCTCATGGATTTATAGCATTGGAGGGTGCTGCCTTTATCATATCTCCCCCAGCATGCATAAAAGGCTAGATTGTAGCTAAGTTTCTAGCAGTGGTGTACTTAACACAAAACAACCAGTAGTGTTTTTGCAGTTAAGTTTCAAAAAGAATGTTACATAAGGTTTATACCTCTCAGGGACTTACCCTTAAGGCTAAAGAGTTGATAGTGTTCAAGTGAAAACATTAAACATGTAAAAAAATTACCTTATCACAAGTAAAGCATTGTTTTAAGTAATAATTTCTTCAGTGCAGTGATACTTATTAACAATGACATTGTATCTTTCTTATCTGTGCAGAAACATTGGATGAAGGTGGATGTCACACCCAGCACACGGATGGTGTACCCAGCCACTCAGAGAAGTTGTTTGTCATTAACTTTTCATTTAACCATACACCCATTGGCCAAATACAAACCCATTCTGGTTTTCTTCATAATTTTTTTCCTGAGAAACATATCTGAGCTTATCCTGGTACATGTCAGGAATAAAAGCTCTGTTGCAGCAACAAAGCAGGGATCATTCATGTTTTCATGGGTAGGATACTCTTCTAAACTTAGACTCAAATAGAATTGGGTTAAATATCTATTTTCTTATTCACATGATTAGTCTAAAAACTCATGAGCCCTCACAGTTTCACCTTGGCTCACTGATCATGTGGTTGCTCTGGTCTGGTTTTGATGGGTTGTAGCCTCTTTGCACAGAACTGTAACCAGTGGGCTGAAAGGCATTTCATCATCTGCATATTACCGTGTAATTATTCTTGTGTCAACTAGAACTTGAGCTTCATGTTCACGTCGATTTCATAGGGAATAGATCAATCTGTGTGTGAAAGATAAGCCATGCACAGCAAGCCCAAGAATAATGTGTGAGGGTAGTTAAAATGCAACAAACTCACTGAAATAGCCCCACTGTTTGTCACTGAGGAAAAGAAACAAGAGCACAGACTGAGTCTTATGGTGTCACTACAGAACATGAGTCCTGATGCACAGGTCCCTCCCAGACTATGATGCTGTCTCAGTCCTTCACTATTCCTCATTCCTTTTCTCTGTTCATGTCTCCTTGTTTTCAAATGTAAAAGCAAAAAGAAAAATGTATAGTAAATAGTAATGAGTGGAGGAAGGGTAGCAAAAGATTCAAACAACAACATTCAAGCCTAAAAAGGAGGATGAAAATAAGGGATGAGAAATAGCACATTAGAATTGTAAATTACCTCCCAGGTCACTGAGTTCAGTCATTGCATACAGCCTCCAAATTTCCATTCATTAAAAAATCATTCTAATATAATGGAAGGGATGCTGGCAGCAAGCAGGATGAGGTGTGTTTTGACTAGGTGGGATCAAATGTCCTGGTTGCACTGTCTTCAGTAAACATGTGAGCTCTGTGTACTGCTGCGTCACCAATCTATGTAAGTAAATATCAGTTTGCCTTTTTCATTTTCAAATTTCCTGCACCTCTGCTGTCCGTAGTGGAAGTTGTATGTGGTTTGGAGTGAAAGAATCAAGTGAAGCCTTTGCATCTGCTTGATGCTGTGGGAAGCCAAGGAGCTGCATTTTAACACTGCGTGATAACTTTGACATGTACTTGGAGCTAAAAGCTGAAGAGAAGAGCCTAAAACAGGGAAGACTTTAAATAATAACATAGAGGAATAAAGAGAAAAAGTAATGAAGCGACTAACTTTGAAAGGATTTATAGCAAGAGAGGCAATAGCAAGGGGAGCAACAACAATGATGATGCTCCACCTTTTTTGATACCTAACCATTTGACTCTGTGTATAAAGGAAACCTTCAGGAATTATGGCATAAATTAATTGGCATAAAACAGTGGAAGTGATGCATCAGTTTGCAGGAGAGGTGCTGCTACATTTTGCCAGTGGCCTACTGGATAATGAGGCAGACAGGGGAGTTAGGCAGAGATAGACTGTAGGTCTATAACACTCAGTTCCAACAACACTGAGAACTCTGATATTGTGGGTAGAAAGACAATTTTATTGAACTTCTGTCAGAGGCAATATAGGCCTGTGAATACACAGAGTGTAAAGATCTGAGCTGTGGGATACAGTGGAAGAAAACAACCTCTTAGAGGCTGGACCTCTTTGATAAGATGTGACTATCTCCTCACAAAGACTTTGAAGTCTCTAAAAAATATAGACAATCTAAATTCAGGAAAGAAGCATCTAAGAGTCTGGAAAAAAACTCCCTAAAGTTACTTGGGGGAAAGAAATGGAGGTTAGAACAGAAGCAAAACAGTGATCTAATGAAAGACAGGCTCTGTCATGGGTGTGCTGAGCAACTCAGTCTACTATGCAGAGAAAGCATTCTAAAAAGAAACTCTGATTTGTTAAATATGGAGCAAAATCTCGACTAGATCAGTAATATTCTGTACATTGTATTTAAAAACATATTTAACAGCAAGCCATTATATTTAAAAACTTTTAAACTGCAGTCTATCTTGAGTGTAAAGGAAAGTTCCCAGATGATGAAGAGTTTGCCCAGTCAGTCAAATGTGGAACACCCATACCCTGCTCTTGGTAGGAATCTGTGAACTCCATGTGTGCTGTGCAGTAAAGCTCTTTTAATTCTTTCACAGCAGGGCTGCAATTCCCATGTAGAAGAATAAAGGCGAGAATGTCACTGCCTTCAGAGAAATTACTTGTGTGCTGACAGAACAACATTTGTTACGTGGGGCTGTGTGTGTCCTGCACAGTATCTGCAAACAGGTGAGCATTTTCCAGGAATAAAACCTCTCTACAGCTTGAGATTGTAGCAGGCTGTAGCTAAAAAAGCAGTGTTTGCCTTTACCAAAGGGAGGCTGAGCAAATTAGGAAAGCTATAGGTGTTCCCATCACCTCTAATCCATGTTTTAATTCACAGGTTGCGAAATACCTTATAGCATGTTGCCCCAACCTGTTACAGGGCCTGAAATTGTCTTTTGTAATTAATTTCCAAACCAGTAGGGCGAAAGGGCTGCTAATGTGTGAGGGGTAATTTTTTCCTGATGAATTTTATGGATTGCAGAGGGAGGGAAATTGATTTTTCTGCTGAATGAAGTATTGATTTAAAAGTAGCTTTCTATGCTACCTAGTTTGGGGTCACAGGGTACTATTTCAGTGGATTTTGTAGATTGCTTGCTGTGTTTTCCTATTTCAATAAAGTCTTTTGGCATGGAGGCAGGTTTCACTTTCATTACAATTGGTTGGACACCAGCAAGTGGTTCAGTGATCACGGAAGTTTATGAAAACCATAACCTTTCTGAACAGCCTAACAAAGAAGTGCAGCACTGTGTGAAAAATCTTGTAACAAAACCTGAATGCTCCACTAGAGAAAACTGAACTGCCTAAACATAAAGCAGGGTAACAACAGTTACTATGGTATTTGGTGCATATGCTCACTGCTTTGTTGTTGAGGTGGCATATTTGGACATTTACAAGTATGTAACATAAAGGAGAATTTTTCCCCTTAGCTAGTGATAAGAGCAGTTAGAGCTGATAGAGCTGTGCTGTCCACAGTCACAACTGCAGGCAGACTGCATCACTGCTGCTTTGAAAAGATCTCAGTGCCTAAAGAAGATCTTGGAATAGCATTTGTTTATAAAAGTAACTCTTGAGCTTGGGCCTCATACCATGCAGGGACATGGTATGTACCATACTGTGCTGTGCTATATGGGGGATACTCTGTGTGCTGGTATCAGACCAGTACAGACTGTCCTGAGTTGTTTAGTCTGGAGAAGAGGAGGCTCAGGGGAGACCTTATCACCCTCTGCAACTCCCTGAGAGGAGGTTGGAGTCAGGTGGGGGTTGGTCTCTTCTCCCAGGCAACCAGCAGCAGGACAAGAGGGCACAGACTCAAGCTCTGCCAGGGGAGGGTTAGGTTGGATATTAGGAAGAAATTTTTTACAGAGTGATCAGACATTGGAATGTGCTGCCCAGGGAGGTGGTGGATTCACCATCCCTGGGGATTTTCAAGCTGAGACTGGATGTGGCACTTAGTGCCATGGTGAAGTAACCGTGGTAGGATTGGACTTGATGATCTTGGAAGTCTTTTCCAGCCTGGTTGATTCTATGATTCTATGATTGGGTGCCCTGCATCAATTTGCCATTCAGCACTTTATCACCTCACTGCTTCTCTGTACTTTTTTTTCCCTCCCAGTTTACACCTCCATCCATTTATTCCAACAGCATTTCAGTATTTCTTACTCTTTGTATTTTACACAATAAGTCATTTCATTTTTACTTTTTATCGTGCACTGACCTCATGTCATTCATTAGTGGACAGTGTCTTCATCCAGCCTTGCAGGGCTCACAGTGAGAGCATGTACAGGTCAAACATGAATTCTCCCAAAGTGCTTCTATATAAAACGCTAAAATTTGTAAATTTTTTCCTGGTTTTGTTATGTTATCTGAGCTCACCTCTGAGATCAGCTGTGAGAAGAAGGAGAATATCTACAAATACAACCACACAGATGAGATTGTGGTGATTTGCTTTGTAATCTGTTCCCTTTGGAATACAACTGCTGGTAAATAGCAATCTTCCTGCACACAGTACTGGGAAGGGATGCTTCCAGGTGTCTCTTTTGCTAGCTAATGGATCAATTACCAGCTAGTGTATCAATTGTTCATAAAGCAAAGTGTAGTGAAAATGTAAGTTTCTGGAGCAGAATAAGCAGAATGTGAATGTTTCTGGAGATCCCTTCAGATTAAATGCAGGGAGCCTTTAGGAGCCTGATGACAACAGTAAATATGATTGAAGAAGAGCTGACTATGCCCATAGTGAACTGTAAATAATTTCCTGTCCATTTAGCCTAAATATTAACCAGAATTCCTGCTACATTTGCAAGGGTCACCTCCCCTAAACACAGGTTTGTAAATAAGCTGCGTTAGTATTTGCTTTTTGAACTGTGTTTGCAAATTTTATGGAAATTCAAAGAGAAAATGGGCAAAAACAAAGGCTGTACCCTGAGGGAACAGTATCTATATGAACACTTGAGTAGGCAGGGTACAGCCTCGTGGTTGCTTTCTATACAGATGCCTTCTCTTCTGTAAAAGAAACCATATCATTTACTGACTTCATTTTGGTAAAACTTTTTTGTAGCCTGTAAGCAGAATAACTCCAAAATGTTTTGCTTAGTAAGATTGTTATAATCTGTGATAAAAAATACACATGAAACTAACTTTATAAACTCTTGGATGTAGACATACACAAATTGTCTCACCTTCAAATCTTTTGTGCATGTACACATATACATAACGTTTTTTCATGCTTCAAGAAATAATAATATAAAGCTTTTTTTTCTACTAGTAGTGCCAGGAGGAATAAAAAAAGAACTTCCCCGTGGCCTAGCTCTTTAATAGCTTCTACAAAATTATGTAGGAATTACCACACTTTTAATTAATATGCATTTGTTATACCAATAAAAATGGGAATCCATTAGCTATCAGTTTGGCTGTAGCAGAGCCTAAAAATTTTCTCTTTTGCATTTTGTATCATAAAGAAAATTGGAATACAAATTTTTCAAGTTGTAGTATCAATCTGATTTAGTAAAGAAGCACTTACAAGCTTAGCACTATCAGGTATAGTTTCTGCTATGTGTTTGTCCTTCATAAATGTGTTTTGATGGTTTAGTTTCTCTAGGAAAGCTGGGAATGTTTTAGTGCACACAAGCAAGTATACAATCAAAATTCTGCCCCGATGGGTAGTTTTGTACTACCAGTCTGTGCTTCAGAAAATGCTGAATTTTGTCTTAAGTAGGAAACCAGTGAAGACCAATTCATTAACAACAACTGCCATAGGAGGTATGTGATTTGTTTTGAGAGTCATTTAGGCTCAAAATGTGTGCTGTAATAAAAATTCAGGGAAACAACAGGAAATCTACATGGACAGCTCATTTATGGCTGTGATGATTTTATGTTCAAAATTAAGGTAATAAAGTGTAGTATTCTGAGCAAATCACTCTTTTATTCAGCTTTGACTTAGCTTCTTTAGACTTTTAACGTTTACAATGAGTGTTGAGCTGTATACTGAAATGAATCTGTTACTCAAGGCTACATGTGGCTTACTTGATGGAATTCAGAGTAGGATTCACTACAAATAATAGAGTTTGAGGGGATAAATGCTGAGAGTAAAGTTTCTTATCTCTGCTGGTTTCTGGGAACATGGTTATTACAGTGTCTATGGTCCATGGTTCAGTTCTCTGCAAAGGATTGAACTTACTAATCATCCTGCAGACATTAATGCAAGTGCATAATGGAGGAATGCTCAAGACATGATGTGTTATTTATAACTGAAAGAATGTAAAATATTTTTAATATTGCCAATGAATACTCCCCCAAATTCTAATGGAATTTATATCTATGTAAGAGTTTGTATTTCTTTCAATAATTGCATATGATATTGCCAGCCAGGAAAGATAAACAATAATGTATGCCTTGTATGACACATGCCATGTTTCAGCTGAAAACACAACTATTACCACCCTATAAAACTGAAAATTATTACAATTAATTCATTACTTCGGAACAACAAATAACTGAGGAACTTGCAAAATGCATCAGTGTTCTGTGAAGGAGAGAAGAATTTGTTAGGCAGTAATTGTTATGAATTAATCACTTAGCTTTAATGCTAAGTATGATCTTGTGATACTGCATATAAATATGAGCTCCAGTCAATAAACAGACACTGAAGAGGCTTGAGAAGGGATTCATCTCTTGTCCAGAGTTCCTGGAGAATAGCAATGAGTTTTTATGTTAACCCTCACCTCTCAGTGGAAGGAACAGTTTGGTTCATGTTGTCTTCATATCAGAAACACAGACTTCATGCAAACTTGTCACCAGTATATCCTGAAGACGTCTCATGGATTTTAGGCCAGTGAAAGTATTAAGTCAAAGATTTATGGCACCATTTGAAGTACAGAAAATCATAGAATCAACCGGGTTGGAAAAGACCTCCAAGATCATCAAGTCCAACACTACTGTGGTTGAAAGCCTCTTGAAAACCTCCAGGGATGGTGAATCCACCACCTCCCTGGGCAGCACATTCCAATGCCTGATCACTCTCTCTGTAGAAAATCTCATCCGAATATCCAACCTAACCCTCCCCTGGCAGAGCTTGAGTCTGTGCCCTCTTGTCCTGCTGCTGGTTGCTTGGGAGAAGAGACCAACCCCCACCTGACTCCAACCTCCTGTCAGGGCATTGCAGAGGGTGAGAAGGTCTCCCCTGAGCCTCCTCTTCTCCAGGCTGAACACCCCCAGCTCCCTCAGCCTCTCCTCATGGCACTTGTGCTCCAGTCCCTTCACCAGCCTCATTGCTCTTCTCTGGACCTGCTCCAGCACCTCAATGTCCCTCCTGAGCTGAGGGGCCCAGAACTGAGCACAGGATTCAAGGTGTGGAAGGTGTATAGGTACATCTGTATAATAGAGACCTTTACTGCTAGAAGATTTATATACAGATATATGCTAAAATATTTTGTAAGATCTCTCTTCTACTGGTTTTTGTGACATTAGGAATTCTGCAATATTTTCCTTCCCAAATCTTCTGATTTCCTCCTGGTTATTCAAAATGGTGAGGATGTTTCAGTGCACCCAATATTCCAGAGATTGCCAACAGTCATGTGCAGGTTAATTGCATATAGCACAGATCAAATTGCATAGAGTTGTTAGCACAGCCCAGCTGTGCCCTATTGCATTTGTGCTGTCAGACTGAACAGGTCTGTCTTAATAATCTGAGAGAGGTGGAGAGAGTGAGAATCAGCTCCATAAAACTCCACTCAAATGAGAAAATCAGTCCTTAGTGAACAGTGAGTACAGACCATCAGAAATTGTTTCCCTTGATGAGCAGATGGAGAAATGTGTTTTTGAAGGTAGGCTGTTAGGTTTTTGAAAGGCAACTATCAGAGGTCATTTCAGCCTTAGCTGATTATCTCTTAGGCTTTAGCTGATACAAGAAGCGTGTTCAGACATCTCATATGTACAGCTGTGGTCTGCAGACTGAAAGGTGTTTATTGTAGGTGAAAGTTGAAGAAAAGAGAAAAGTCCAAGTCCATGAAAAGGACAATCCTTCATTTTAGGAGGTCATGCTTACTGGTGAACTGACATCCAGGGATTGTTTCCTGTCATGTGGCACTTTTGGTCCCTTGTCTGTGTGGAACCAAACCAGAGGACTTGTTTGTCATGCAATTTTTGCTCATTTTGTGAACAATTCTGGGTTCATATATCTAAAATTCTCTGTTGTTCTGCACAAAGATAAGATGGTCTGCAACTTAAAACACACACACAAAAAGAGGAGGCAGCAAGAGCATACAGAAATTGTACTCCCAGTCAAAAGTATTTGCAGCGTGTCCTTATCTTTGTGATGTATTTCAAAGCCACTGAACAAAGATGACGCAAAAACTCTCAGAGATTTGGTGTTAAATTATTTTGTCTCGTTTCTTTCCTTATCTGCTGAAGAGTACAGTAGTCACATATGACAACTGTCCTTTGCTTACAAGGTTGCCATCCTAACTTCATCCAGCTCATCTATCCCTTCGTGTTCATGGTGTTCCAAGGCAAGTGGGCTGCAGTATTGCTGAGGCTTCTGCTACTGTAATGACACCTGAACAACCATCCAGTCTTAAGGCAATTCTTCTCATTTGTTGATGTAAGCTGAAATTTTCATCAGGGAGCTGTTGCTCCTCATTTATAAAGAAAAACATCAGCTATTATGGTAATAATACCGAAAGCCTCATTAATTACAGCACACAATAAAGAATAAAGTGAGTGTAAAGAAGCCAAGCAGATGGTGCATTACAAAGAGACTTTTTAAACAGTAACCTTCACAGTGGGGAATGCTGTAGGTAAAAGTGCAACTTAACTTTCATTAGAACATTTTTATTTCTATGTTTAGAACATAAATGTATTTTCAGATAAGTTCTTTGCTGAAAGTTGAATTATTCTGGAAAGCCTGAGAAAAACAAAAAGCAATACAATTGCTTTCTAATTACAGAGATTATAGGGTGTGGAGTGGAGGAGAAGAGGATATGCTCTTAAGATTTTACTGTTTTCTATCATTCATTCTGCAGTTTTGAAACATACTGTATAGAAAAATTTGCTAAAAACTTTTTAGGAAGAAATTTGGTGTTTAGCAGAGAGGAAAACAGGGGCAGATGTAGCTCTCTATTTTGGGAGCATGGAGTTGGGGGAGAGGAGGCTTAGAGAGCATTGCATAAAGCTAGGAGCTCTTGAGGTACCATTTTCCCCAAAGGGAGGGAAGAGGAGGGTGAGAAAATGCTGCTACAGGTTAGTGGCAATTTTAGGAGACAAACCCAGTAAAGTTGGTGTTTAGCAGAGAGGAAAACAGGGGCAGATGTAGCTCTCTATTTTGGGAGCATGGAGTTGGGGGAGAGGAGGCTTAGAGAGCATTGCATAAAGCTAGGAGCTCTTGAGGTACCATTTTCCCCAAAGGGAGGGAAGAGGAGGGTGAGAAAATGCTGCTACAGGTTAGTGGCAATTTTAGGAGACAAACCCAGTAAAGATTCCTCCATCCTGGCATTCCTTTTCACCCAGGAAATGAAGATGTAACATGCCAGTTGCCCTTGCAAACACCTAGAAAATGTCTGTAATAGAAAACTATAAAATATTTGATTAGAAAAATGTTACCCATACAATTGTACATACCATAAAACTAGGAAAACTAAATCTGTGAGGTTTGAGAACTCAATTCCCATCCAATAATTTGTTAGGAGGATTTATTTTAACGAATGAAATGAATGCTAAGAAACAGCTTCTTTCTGCTTCAGCACAGCAGTACAAGAATATTGTTGATCTCTGCTGGGTAGCTGAAGTGTCCAGCCCCAGGAACAACAGCTGCTCAGATAACACTTTGTGTCCATACCTACAGCCTTTGTGTACAGTCCAAACTCAGCCTGTGTGTCAATCCCATCTGCCTTTGCAGACACTGCAGTGGGAGCAACCTGAAGTCTTTTTTTTCCCCCCTGTATCCTATAACTTCAACAGGATACCAGAGAGGATAACAGAAGGACAAGCTCTGTGCTCAGAGCTGAGGAGGATCTGTGAAAGAGGGAGGTCTTGGCTATTGTACAGGTTGAATGTAGTAACCTAAAAGCTCCAAACCATATGTGAGAGCTTTTGTTCTAAGCTTTATTGCAAACATGGACTTTGTGCTTGGGGACAGTGAGTTTAGAGTGGTTTCTGTTCAATCTTCTAATATTATTCAACCAATTAGGCTTTATTAGATTGTTCTTGAAATAATGCATATAACTGTAGCTGTTCACAGTACACTCTCCTGGTTCTTTCAGCTTTGAGTTTTCTATTAGTTTAGTGATGTACATATTGCACTTTCACTTTATTGTTAATGAAAATCTAAGATTCGTGGCCATACACTGACACTCCATTCCTTTTTTTTTTCTTCCTGATGTAATTGGCAATTAAGTCCAGTTTATTTTTAGTCTGGACATTCAATGGCAAGAAAGCAACCATCAAATAGTCTATATTAAAAAAAGAAAGGAGCATATTAAGAAAATACTTCTGTACTCAAGCAACTGTTAATTCTGAACTGTCCAATCAGGTGAAATTGGAGAAATTAATTTTGTTCAACCTTCTGGGCTGGCATATATTTTCAAGGTGGGCAGTAGGAAGCTTGTATTCCTTATACTCTAGCCCATTTCTTATCCCAAGCCTTTTTGCTATCTCTGAAATTACAGTTCTGCTCTATAAATATCAGTGTATAGTGTATGTATAGAGACTCTTCAGAGTAATGCTGAGTGTGTGGCTATTCTTCCTAGGTCTGGGGTGATTCATTGACCAACCCATCCATACTTTTTACCTTGTTTTACAGGTCAGAGTGTGAAAGGCAACTCCTGTGATGCTGCACAATTTTCCTTTGGGTACCATTACCACTGACCTTGGTCTGCCCTCAGCATGCCAGTCATAGGCTTAGGCAGCTCATGGGGTTTTTTTGGTATATCAATAGTCATATTTCTCTGCTCCTTAAATGTGGCAATAGCAAGAGATAAGCCCTATGTCTTGATAAAAACCTGCTCCTGTTAATGAAGCTTTCAGTCATCCACCTGAAATTTCACAAAATACTTGTATGAAACTCTGCCAGCTCTGAAACTGAGGAAAGGAGCTCTTTGCTGCCATCTCTCAGTGAACTGAGAAGAGAGGGAGATGTCTGTACAAACTTTTTGGCATGTTTATTTGCCCACTTTCTTTCTGATGTGCACTTGTATTGATTGGCAAAGGAATCATGAAGACTTGGAGAATCAGAGAAAGGAAATAACCTTGTCCTTGTATGGTGAAGAAATTCAGGACAGTGTTTAAATATTATCTGTTTTGGAGTTAACACAACTGATCCTCAGTGTTGTATGGGCTAGTAAATGGAGCTGAATATATAAACACATCTATTCCTAAGTGGTCTGATGTGTTGAGTGTGCTGAAAAATGGAATGGAGGCATCAGCATGACAGAAGATGATGGTAACATCATTTAGGTACAATGATACAGGGTTGGCACTGACAAAGGGTGTAAATGGGGGAGACAGTAAACTGCTTCCTCTATGAAATGAGGCAGCCCTTCCTGAGAGTGCTTGTGGATTTGTTCCCTTTGGTGACAGTAAATGGTGAAAAGGGTGCAGCTGATGGGTAAACTACGAAATAATTTGTTCATCAAATGTACAAACAGTTATAGAATGTAGGCAAAGATGCTATGTGTGTCTTTATTCACAGAAGAACAGAAATACAGCAACAGAAATATCAACACTTTGTAGAAACATTGCTAAGCAGTTGGTACAAATCAGTGCTGAAACCCCATCTTCACTTGCTAATTTCAGCATCCAACAAAGCTCTTCAGAAAGACTTAATACTCCTTGGTGAGCTCAGTGAAAATGTTTTAGGCTTTTTATGAGTTTATATGTTCTATTTTGAGCTAGTTTTGGGAAGTTTTAAGGAAAAAGCCCCACCTAGTATCTGAACCTAGTTCTTTCTGTTAGCAAGAATATTTGGAGGAATAGTTTAATGTTGGTATGATTATGGGAAGTTTCCTTAACATAGTACTCGTGAACAGTCAGATTAAAATCAAAAAGGATGACTATATGGCCATGTAAACACCCAGAAGAGGAGATGTGTTGGAGTTTCTGTGTCAACCTCCAGGGATTTCACTACTGCTATTGATTTTACATGAAGGCACTCAGAGGGTGCAGTGATGGACAGCAGTATAAAACCCTGGGAGAGATGGAGTGACATGATTAAGTGTTTATTGGCCAGCAGTCAGTACCTTTTCCTTATCCTCTTAGGTCCCAATCCACATCTGATATGCTGTTACTGCTTTTAGCTCCAGGGTTGGTCATTAAACTCAAGCAGAAGTAGCTGATATATTTAGGTCCAGAGGTCTACACTTCATCACTTGTTTATCTCCATGCTGCCCTCTAACATGGTTACAAGATTAGAGCCTAAACAAACAGCAGAGTTGTGACTATTTAATTTGCCCAAATCTTTTTATTCAAATGCCTTAAATCTCTAAAGTTTTCAGCTATTTTATTTGTTCCTTGGAGAACTTACACTTTTCCCTTGAGATTGTGGTCAGTTGTTACACTTTCCAAAAGGAAATATAGAAATCATATTTTAACCTGAAAGGGTTTTATCCTCGATTCATGTTCTCTTTAATGTTTTTTTAGTTGAATAGTGTGAAGTTTTCTAGACACATTTCTGGGATTTATGCATTAATATCAGGCTCCAGGTGGAGAGGCTTTTTATCAGATAAGCAAACCTGGGAGGAAGTCCTGAATGTTAACACTGGGGATGGGGATGGTATGGTACTTTTTCTTTGAGCAAATCTGATTGCATTTCAATGACACAGAAGATAGAATACTTTTATTTTATTCACTCATTCTATTACTCCCACAATAAGCTATATAGGCTCAGTAAAAAGTTTCTGGGATGTGGAAAAAATTGATAGCAAGGTGTACTAAGGAGCAATGGACAGATTTTGTAGTTTACTGCTGCTTGATGGCCAATTTTCTTAAGAGTGCTTTCAGATCCTGCAGATCCATATTCTGGTAGGTTCTGATTTTGGTGGAATTGATAGTACTGCATCAAAGCTTTGCTGTACAGCAGGAAGCCTGTCTGGAATCAAGTGTGTGGTCCTTACTCAGAGAACATTTAACTTCTTTTCCAGCCATTGACATCAGTTCATAGTGTATTGCTGGTGCTTGTCTCGCTGGGTCTGATTTTATGATCTAGGATCACAGAGGGTTTCTTTTTACCCCTGGAGGAGGGAATGATATAGAGTTTTCTGTCAGAAGCACAGGCTAGATCTACCCTAGCTAGAGTAAATTACCATAAATGATGTTTGTGTAGTCCCACAAAATATGAAAAGTACACCCCTTCCACCTTTCCTGCACCCTTTTAGTTAAACAGAGCTTACAACTAATACAGATCATGATTTATGACCATTATAGATCATGATATATGGTTTGATTGGAGCCAACTTTTGGGGAATGCTAAGTTAACACAGTGTTTAATTGGTATTTTCTGCTCAGAAGAGGCCTGTGAACTGTCATTTTCCTTCCTCATAGTTGTTATTCAAGGATAGTTTTTAAAAATTTTTAGATTTAATGAATTTGTGAGGGAAACTCTACAACCTAGACTTCTTACCCCTGTGTTCCTATTCAGACAAAGTCCTATGAAGTTATCTCAGCCCCACAGTCTTTCTGGCACTTGTAACAATATTCTTTGTAAAATCTGCTTCACCCAGTTCTGTGCCCAAAATGCATTTTGCACACTGAAACAGTATAGAAATGGTTAATTGCCAATGCCTGAGAAAAGTTAGATAATGACTGAATATTCATTGCAACCTTCTTTTGCATGATGCATCTTTCCACAATAAAAATTCCATTATCTCTTTATTTGCTGACATGGAAACATGTCAATGGTTCTGGGGAGAAGAAATCCTTTAAAAACCTTGGTGTGTTTTTCTGTCACCTGCAAATTCAGAGCTACAAAGCCTTTGCCCAGACAGCCTGGCTTGTTGTCTATTGTCACTTGCTTCCATTTATCTAACAAATGCTGCCAGCTCCTTAGGTTTGTCACAGACTCTGCTTCAGTTTCCTTTCACCTTATGATGTGACTTACAGCTCCATCACAGGACTGTTTAATAGATTGTTCAGCATCATTTCTCACTCCCTTGTCCACACAGTGGAGGGGAATGTTTCTGATCCATTTTCCTTGCGAGGAACTCTGGAGCAAAGATGTATCTTGTTGTCATAAAGAAATACTTTTGTCAGCCTTCCTGTTGTGGCTGAACTGTGTGGCTGTTCTTCAGGTGTACCCCAGGCTGTGTATTTTCAGCTGCTTTCCACCTGACCCTAGCACATGCACTTATTTCTTTGGTGGTATTCCATCTGTACAGGTGTGAGTGGCATAATTGGTTTTTTATTTGTTTATTTATTGGCTGTAGAACTCTGTTTTGATTTCTTTTTCAGATTCATTCTTCCACATTGTGGACTTGATGATGCCTTGAAAATTCATTTTCTCAAGCCTAGTCTGAAATCTCATTGGAAATATTGTATTGTGTATGTAATTACACCTCCTTCCTCAAGATCACTCAATAATCTATACCCATTAGAATGTGTTTCTATGGGAAATCATGTCTGCTTGACCAATTCAGTTGTACTTTGTGTTACAGGAGAATTTACTATCATAAAACTGCATAGTAAAGCATGAATAAAAAGCTGAATAATCCAAGGAGAGATGGAAACTTTATATAAATTCAAGTAGTATTCCAACAGTATACAACATCAAGTAAAATATATTCAAGCTATATTGGTGTCTTCTACCCCTACAATAGAAACAATGAAAAATATTGTGTTAAACTATTGAAATGCTTCAGCCAATTCACCTTTTTGTAGGTGTGTGTTGGAATCACCCTGTGTCCTACAGCAAGGCAGCTTGGTTATGGCAAACTGATTTATAGCTTGTCTCTAACAACCATTATGCAATTTATATTCTACTGAAACCATGATATTTTCACTACATCAAACTGGTTGATATGCATTCAATAGCAGGAAGAGGAAGCTGAGTGACATTCTGTGAAAGGTGCTGTAGCTTCATCCTTTCATGCACACTTTCAAAGAGGAGGTTTGAAAAGAGCTGGATATCTCTTACAGAATGTGATGTATTTTGGACAATTGTACTATTCTTATCCCAGCAGTTTGAGAGGATTGGATTTGATTTGTTGGGAGGTGTTTGATAGTGATTCTCAATGCGATTCTTAGTGGTGGTGTTACAGGATAATGGTCTACATCCCCAGGAGCTCTGCCTGCTCCAGTTCAGCCAATGGCACAGGAAAAGCCCAAGTGCACATCTTCTGAAGCTCCAGAAGAAGGAATGCTGTGATCTCCTTGACTATGGGAAAAAATGGCAGACTAAAGTTCACAGCTTTTCCAGAAATGGTGGATATATTATTTTTCATTATATACTTGCTGCAGAGACTCAGAGAATTTAAAAGGAGAAAAAGACATTTGCAAATACTACTCTGAACTGGAGAACAGTGATAAGAAACTGATAGAGGAATGTGACCTCCAGCTGCAGTTGGAGGTTGGTTGCAGAAATCCTTGTGAATTCCAATTCCTTTCCTTGAGCTAAATGAGGTGCATGGATTAGGAAGCATAATTCCTGTAGGCAAATGAAGAAAACCTTTGCCACCTCACTGCTCCCTGTGTTTAGCTCCCTCTTTTATAATTCCTTTACCGTTTCCTTTTCTTCAGTGATGCATCACCTCTCCAGGTAATAAATCATAGAATCTTTGTGGATAATGTCTTCATTTTGCATGGCAAACACATGCCATAAATCTAGGTGAAGCTTAATAATTGGTGTATGGCATCTTTCTTCCTCTGAACGGCAGAGACAGAGGATCCCATTTCCACTCTGCTTTCCCACTGGCAGAGAGACAAAACTTGTTGATCAACTATTTGGATACTGCAGTGATTGAGATAAATACTAAAAAAAAAAAAAAAAACAGCTAGGGGAAAGAGACACTAATACTGGCTTGGCCAATTCCCGTAATCCTACTGGAAAACTGCACATTGTTCAAGGTTTCTAGGAGAGGATGGCATTGAAAACACTTGCACCTTGTCACTACTTGTGTACCAGCACTGACTCAAGTGTTCTCTTCTCGGAGTGGTTGTTATCTGGCACGGTGTAGTGTCATGGGACCTACTAGTGCTGCTTTCCATACTGTGCATATCATCCTCTCCTCACTCTAACCATGCCTGTTTGGAATATCCAGCTTTCCTTCGTGGAAGCCTTTCTAAAGAAATGGAAGGACTGTAATGGTTCAGAGTGGTCTAAAAGAGTAGTCTGATTCCATAGTTAGCTAGACTAGTACAAGCATTTTCCTATAAGGTGTACATATGGCATCTCCATGTTCCTTGTTCCACTGTGACTGCTTGAGATATTTTTGTCAGCCAGATACTCTTTGTAGCATGAAGGACAAGATCACAGAGCCATAAGCTCCCAAAGTGGAAGTGACAGCTCTGAAACAAAGACAACGGAAATTTTCTCTGAGCAGGAGTGGTAGTATCAGGCCCATCATATGTAAGGCAATTACAGTGGAAGCTAATGAAATCAGATGCCAGCTTTGCTGATATAACTAGTTTCACAACCTCTAGCCTTCCTAGCATAACACAGAATAATTCATAATGAGACTGCACAGAACTCTTTCAATTAGATTTCAGCAGTGGAGCGAGTTATTTTAGCTAGGCAAAGCCTGTAGGCTCAAACACGTGGTAATTGAATAAATAGACTTTTGCTATCACACAAAGAAAATAAGAACTCAGTGTAAGAGACATAAGAGTCTACCTCTAGAAACACCCATTCAGCTGAAGTCATCTACCTGCACTCCATTCAATACTCACACTCCTGGATGAGGGCACAGGTGCCGTTTCTCAGCAGCTCTCTCAGTGCTGAGGATGCCTTCAAGTGAAGATTGGGAGTGCAGCTGTAACTTTCAGATGGCACAAATGTCAAAAATGCCTGCAAAGCATAAAAAGAATTCTAATCAGTGAGCAGGGATTGTGAAGACAAGCTCTTTCATGGCTACTACCTTTATTAATGGTAATATTTCAGCATTCCAGGCAAGTATCAGTGGTAATCACATGAGCCCAATATAGCAGAGGCATTTGTGTTTCTCTGGGGTTTTTGTATTGTATCTCCACCTTGTCAACTGCAGCCTGCCTGCCCAAGGGGATTGCAAACAGCAGCCAAACATTGCAGCACCTCAATGTTTCTGGGCCAGTGCCTTCAGTGCATGGAAGGTTCTTCCTGTCTTCATGGTGGTTTTTGCTCTTTCCTGGCAGAAAACACTTCTAGGGAATGAGTTTTAGTCACTTTATCTTTCCCATTACGATGGGAATTCTTTCCCAGGGAAGATGGCTTGTCCCCCTGACAAATTGCTTCAGCCAAACATCTTAGATCCAGGGCTTTTGTTCTGGGCTTCAAAATGCTTTCAAGAAGCAACTCAGAGATGAACACACTGGCATGGCTGACTCCTGGCTTTCCAGTGGGTTTGAGGAGAACAAGAAGAGAACAAATTCCATGGAGGAAGAAGAAAGTCAGTAAATGTCCTTTCTTGACTGCAGTGTTATGCTGGAGAGGAAGCAGGAATATTTTTGGTTATAATAGTTTTATACTGTTTCAGAAATTGTCTACATATCATTCTCTCAAGTGGAGACACTGGCATGGCTGACTCCTGGCTTTCCAGTGGGTTTGAGGAGAACAAGAAGAGAACAAATTCCATGGAGGAAGAAGAAAGTCAGTAAATGTCCTTTCTTGACTGCAGTGTTATGCTGGAGAGGAAGCAGGAATATTTTTGGTTATAATAGTTTTATACTGTTTCAGAAATTGTCTACATATCATTCTCTCAAGTGGAGAAGTTGGTGTCATAAAAGGAAAGGAATATTTTTGGTTATAATAGTTTTATACTGTTTCAGAAGCAAGCAAACTCAGGGGACTTTTGGTGTGGGCTTCAAAACGGGAGAAGAAATTATTTTAGCTTCCAAGTTTGAATAAGAATTGCTTATAGTGAAATAGATTTTACAGCCCATTAAGTTCAGTCAGTACAAAATGAACTTAACTGACCAGATTGACACCTGGAGAATACACCTAGTCCTACAGGGAATCTTCATCTGTGTAAAGTTGATGCAGCTAATTCTGTTATCTCCTGCTTTGAATCTGACATCTGTGAAGTTGCTGCTGCTGGAACTACATTTTCTGGATGATTTGGAACAGGCTGAGGCAACAGGGAAGGAAGGAAGATTCGAAGAAGAATCAATACTATTCTGTGTCCTATAGTCAATGAGCAAAATAGGCAGACAGGAGCACATTGGGTTACACTCAGTATCCTACAGCTGTAGAGCATTGCAGATCCTACTCACATTGCTCCTCTAATGATCATATCTGGACCATGAATGCTGTGATACATCTCATCCATTTAATGTTCCTGTTTTTCTTAATTATTGTAAAGAACAGACAAATTTTCTTCATCCAAGGGAGGGTTGGTGTCTTTTCCTGGTGGAAATGGCATTGAACAAACAGGTGATGTAAATTACCAAATGGTGTTCGAGATCCAGGCACTGAGAAGAGGATGAAAAGGCAGATTTCTTCTGTAGGAAAGTAAATCCTAACTCTGCTCTGCTCATAAAACAAAAAAATAAATTTAAAAAATCCCATCTGAAAGCGATCCAGAATATTATATCCTTCACAGGAATGAAGAATTATGAAGTTCAGCTAAAGTGTTGACAGAATAGTTTATCACAAGGTAAACCACTTTCTTTAGCTAACCCTTGCTTTAGAAATTCCTACGCATGCAATTATTTTCCTTTTGAGGACGTTTAAAAATAAACCATCACATGGGATATTTCCAAAATGACAAAATCCTGAACCTAAGAGACAAGATCCTGAACCTGAAATTATATACAGCAATATTTGGGCCATAGTTTGAATAAAATTTCTCTCTACCATTCTCAGGTCTTGAATTAAGTGGCAGAGTATGAAACTGGCTATGTGTATGGACGAAGTCAAAAGTCCTCAAAATGTGTCCCATGGCAATTTAAACAGTCATGTGGTCCCAGAAAACAGCTCTGAGCACCCTGGTCTAGTGGAAGGTGTCCCTGTCCATGGCAGAGGGATTGGAACTAAAGGATCTTTAAGCTCCCTTCCAACCCAAACATTCTATGATTATTTCCATTGACTGTAACTTGGCCATTTGCGTTCTCTTTCTTTTTTTCCATTGCTTTCCCTCTTGAAAAATTGATTTCAATAAGGGAAGCAGTACCAAGAGAAGATTGGGTGTATTGAATTCACATTGAACTGATTAAAAAACATGGAAGTTATTAGAAAAATAAACATATTTCCTTTTCCATTATGCAATATTTCATCAACAAATTTATTAGTTTAATATAATGTCTAAGTAAATATGACAGGGAATAATATTTAGCATCATTGGAAAATAATTTTGGCAACTGAAGAATATGTTTTTATGTCTGCAATAGAGTTTACAATCAAACATTTTTTTATGTAAGAGATCATATAGTTTTTCACCTCATGTAGCAAAGAATGAATAGTGTAAGTAGAGACTAAATCTTCATAAGGAAGCTTAATTTTGTTTATATTTTTCCAGATTATTGTAATATCTTAGGTACTGAAGAAAATCTATGTAAGGGTTATTTGGACAATAATCAAGAGACAGTCTGAACAAACAGCTACTAATCCCCATTTCCAGTGTGCAGAGCTGGGGCTCTTGCACTGGAAAAGAGATGCTGTAGCTGAGATGAGAATCTGGTTTGCAACTTACTGAGTAAGATAGCTAAAAATATAATCAGGTGCAGTAGACACTTCCTAGTGAAGGCCTAACTGATTCTAGAATCAGCAGCTCCTGTCTGTGAGCTGGAGCAGAAGCTGTGCATCAGCAGTGTGCTTAGCATTGCCTTCTGGAGGAGATGATGTGAGATAAAATAGAGGCCCTGAGTACCAAAAATCATAGAGGGTTTGGGGCTATTTTTTATAGAATAAAGGATGATTGTGGATCAAATTCCCTTCAGCATTTTGTTGAGCCTATCTTTCCCTTCCCTTTGCAGATGTAGACTGTTGCAATCTGCTGTTAAACACCTACTGTGGCTCCTGCTCTAGAACAGGTAGAGTCCCAGTTCTTTTACCTGACTCTTGCAGGTCTTTTGAGATTTAACTACTTTATGCTTCTATAGCACATTGAGTTTTTTAAGTAAAGGTTCTATAGGGTTGTATAACTCTTCTTCATTCCCCTACTGGCCAAGCAGATAACTTGGAACTCCAGTTCAGTACTCACAGATGGCACAGCCTTCTGCAAACTTCATCATCTGTGTGGTTTCCACAGGGCTGATCTTTATCCCTCTCCTTTAGAATTTCTTTGTAAGAGGAGAAAAGGAGAAGATGGATTAGAGAGATGCTTAATGATAGAGAACTTCAATACATGAAACCTTGCCAAGGATGTTCCACTGTATTGTCCATTGTGTTGATCAATGGTGGTATCATTTTTCTCATGGGCACTACCCCAGGAAGAGATGATGGGTTTGCACAGATAGAAGTACCAGTAGAATTTGATGTGGAAAATAAATGTGCAGAGGGTCCTGGTGTGCTATGTGGCTTTGATGTTCATTATTTTACTATTCCAGCAAAGCATTTAAGATGATTCTTAAGCACACCATAATCCATTTATGCTGAAGTAAATTGAAAATTTCATGTCAAAACTTGTATTTCTGATGGTTCACTGTTATTTATTTATTTATTGAAAATTATTGCTCTCTATGGAAAATATTACTTTAATGGAAGTCAAAAAATGCACATCCAAATGTCAATTCTGTCAAATGATGACCTTTTGAGCCAAAGAGATTTATATTTTTTGGTTCATTTTTGGTTTTGTTTTATCATTCTAAAACTTTGGGTCACACTGATGTCATTTTAAAGCAACATCACTAAGATCAAACAGCATGGCTTCTTGATTTTCCTTTAGATTACAAATCAAAAGACCCTTTTATACCCTTCTTGTCCCACTGCCTCTACTTAGGGTTGGATCAGGAATGTAAACTGCTGTTTCATCATTCCTGTTTGTTCCTTTGACTTTCCATAGATCTCCCATTGTTGAGGCTGTTATTGGTTATTAGCTGATGCGATTAGACTGGGGAGATGAGACTTTGCTGGTGAAGAAAGCGTAAAGAATTGAAATGACAGGGTTATACCAGCAGTGTGGTGGCTGCTCTGACTCTAGCTCTGTTGTAGGTTGTGCTGTAATATTACAGATGCCTTGTTGTGATGCAGTGAAATTAGATCAGTGCCCATGGGCCCCACCACAGAACTGTGAAACAACAGTGTTTTCCATGTCTCTGTACCAAGGATATGCACTAACTCTGCAGAGTGACTGAACTGTTGCAAGTGTTAACACCAGAGGAAAACATCTCTCCAAAGTGCATTGACAGAAATTCAGGCAATGTTCTACAACCAGTGCTGAGTTCTTACTGCTTTTAATAGTCCAAGTTTGGATTGTTCAGGGTCTAGCACAACATTTGGAAGCTATGAGCTCAGAAACAAACTGTGCTTCAAGTATCTGTGCTTCAGGCACATGATGAGATTCTTGGGGCTCTTCTGTGCAGGGCCAGGCGTTGACTTTGATGATCCTACTGGGTCCCTTTCAACTCAGGATGTGCTATTATTCTGTGACTCTATAATACTGAGCCAAGGCCTGCACATACCTGGGTGCAGAATGGGGTCCTAAAGCTATATAAATGCTAGCTAGAAGCACCAGTCATTTACACTGATTTCAGTGCAGCTTCTGGGCTGTGCAGCTGAGCACAGCACTGCAGTGCTGGGGCTGCTTCTCCTGAGCTGGGGCACACAGACTTCACTGAAGAGAGTTGTTAGGTACTGCTGTCTGGGCCTCTCACTTCTAAGTGATGCCTGGGTTTAATAGCTGGAGCCTTCAGTTAAAATATCTTTCTAAGTGTGTTCTCAGTGGTAGGAAAACTTACCTTTAGTTACATTTTTACTGGAGACTTTCCCAAGACAGCACATTGCCTTTCTCTTCAGATTTCAGGGCAAGACACTTGGCTGGCACAAGCCTGACCATTTTCTCTGATGTAGAAGGACCTTTTAGGGTCTTGGATCTTCTGAACAAATGGTGTATAACTTTAACACCAATACTTGTTTTATATATATGCACATATTACCAATTCAGATCCAAATATTCACTCCCCTAAATGCTTGAAATCATCAGTCTTGCATCTATTTCATGAGTATCTTCTTCATACTTTTGCCTGTCACTAGTGTGATCCTCCCAGCTTAAAATTTTTTATAGACAGTTTAACATTAGGTTTGGAACATCCACTATCATTAGAAGATAAATAAGGTCTGTAAAAGTGGCTTTTCTTGCAGAGTGTAAGTATTTTTTTCCATCATTATGACTGGGTGTGAAGTTTGCTGGTTCAGGGCTGTAATGTAGATTCTGCACATCAGACGTGCAGAGCTACAAAAATGACTGGTCTGCAGTGATGTGGGAAATGAGGAAACTGCCTGAGGAAAATCAGGTTAATTTAACCTCTTTCCTAATTTGTTCTAAAACCAAAGAGTTAATTAGCAAAGTTAAGTTTCTGGTTGTTGAGAAAAACACTTACTCTGCATAGAGAAATGACAGCATATACCACAGATTTAATTAAAGAGAACCGAGATAAGTACTGCATTGTATGCTAAAGTAATGTTTACTATAGCAACTGATTACTCGGCAGACAACTTGTGGTTCTCTTTTCCAATTTAAAGTGAAGATAAGAAATACAGAAGGATGATAAATATTCGATCTGAATTGTACCTTTTAGGGAGGTGACTGAAAGATAGTGAGGACACTTACATAAGAATTAAAGCTACAAAATCCTTGGGCAATATGAATTGGCATGTTTCCATTTGCCATTACTGAGGGTTGTTTCTAAAAGTTAGCAGTGGGAAAGTATCCCCTTTGTCCTGGTGCAGCATGAATTTCAGGATCATGCAGGGAACATGAAGTTCAAGTGCTGCAGGAGGCACAGAGCTGTGCACCAAGCACTCTCTGGCTCCAGAGCAAAGCCAGACTTTACATGGGTCAAATTTATACAAGAATAAAACCAGACTATGTGAGCTTCATCATTCTTTTTATTATAATTATTTCTACTCTAATTTATTATTGTTGTAATGATTATTTTTACTATTAGTATTATTATTGCTACTAATTAAAACAATGTATTGCATGTAACTGTGGCATGAGCTGATGTTAATTACTTCCAAATAGCCTTTTGAACTAGAAAGTTTATGTTGCATTTCATTAATACAATAGCCTCTGACTTTCCAAGTTTCCTCAGAATGAAACAATTTTCTTTTCAAGTGTACATCACTGAAGTCAAAGAGACATAATATTCCCAACTGTATAAAACAGCCTGTGGCAACTAGGTTAGAGCTGTCAGTTTTACACATGGGGTGCCTGACAAACATATTATACATACAATTCAAGGCTGACCTTATACTGCACCTGAATTTAAATCTGTGTGCTGCACGATGCTTTATATCCTAAATAGGCTGTTAGCACCCTCTTGCAGCCCTTCCCTTTTATAATGGGCTATAACTGCAAACTCGGTATTGTCATGAGCAGCAGCCAGAAGGTAACACCATAAAATTAGTTAATTTTAACATAAAGATGCCAAACCACTGCTGCACACATTTGAAAAATACATTTTCTTCTAAGTAGCTGAGTGCTTGCAGATAAGAAGGATGTTGCATAAAAATTCACCATGTTTCCCAGTGTTTCTAAATGTCTGGTGTCTCTAAAACACATGAGATAAGAATATGGTGATTTTACAGGATTGGGGACCTTTGAGACAGAAATTCAACTTTGAAAGAAACACAGAGAGTAAATGTGATTTCAAAGAATTTTTCTCCAGTTGTATACAGTGGGAAAATAATAGCAATCTCTATGGATAATGGTGTTAGGATACACCTTCTCTCAGGGATATTGAGCATGTTGTGGGGCTGCACAGTCTGCAGTGCAGCTGATTCCTCCTGAGAGCACCAAGGCTGGTGCAGGGCTGTGTCACCTTTCCTGGGATGTGTGCCCAAAGTCAGCTTGCAACTGGGCAGCCTGTGTGAGCAAGGGATGTGCCAAACACAGCAGTGGCTTCCCTGCTGAGGCAGAGGTGAGTGTTTTATCTCTGAGCTTCTGCAAGTCTTGTGAGGACACTTTGTGGGCAATAGGCTATGAATGGTCACTGTGGGACTCTTGTTCACGTAATGAGAGAGTGCTCAGACATTGGAATGTGCTGCCCAGGGAGGTGGTGGATTCACCATCCCTGGAGGTTTTCAAGCTGAGACTGGATGTGGCACTTAGTGCCATGGTCTAGTAACCACAGTAGGGTTGGACTTGATGATCTTTGAGGTCTCTTCCAACCAGGTTGATTCTATGATTCTGTGATTCTATGTGGGATGCACTTTGCTAAGCAGTCCTAGCTGAAGTAACTGGGGGGTAATAATTTCCTTCCTCTCTTATTATCACTGCAAGGTTTTCAAAGTCTTTGCAATGGATGGTGTAACTGCAGCCAGCGCAGGAGGTGAGGCAAGGGGGAGAATCTGAGCAATCTGCTACAGCTCAGTGTAACATTCTGTAGGGTATACACAAAACTAAAAAGGGAGGACAGATGTCGAGGCTGATGCTTTGCCACTGCTCTATATATAAGCAATCAGGCAGCTCTTTTGACTCCCCTTTTCTCTGTCCCCCTTATGCCTCCACCTCAGGCAACAAGTTTTCAAAGCTCAAGTAAGTGTGGATTCAGCATGTCTTCAAAATGGGTTCTGCCCCTGTATGATCACAGAGGGAAACTGTTTGGAGTAGGTTTAGGATGTTTGTGATACAGAATTGAAGCACTGCCTGTCCTGAGTGCACTGGCACATATGTGTCCCTTAGGGAGAACAGGGAAAGGACAAGAAAGTGCTTCAGGCTCTAAGTATTGTTATGGCAGGTTAACACTACTGTAGTATCAGCACATCACTCCCACAGCCTAGAAAATAGGAATGTGGAAGGGATGATGGAATCAAAGTGGGTCCATCAGCCTACTCAGTCGTTACGGTCTCTCCCTCCCAGGAGGTCCAGTCTGTTAGCCCAGTGCTGTGACACTGCACACTCAGTAGCTATGTCCGTGCTCAAAATGCAAGCAGGTTCTGGGGTTTACTTTGCAGCAACATGTCTCTTATCTTTCATGTGCCTGTTGCTGCAGAGATGTGCTCTTTGCATGTCAAATCACTCCCTCATTTCTGCTCAGAACAAAAAAACCCCACTCTAATTCGTTCAGCCAAGCTCAGGGCAGGTCCAGAGCAAGGAGCCTGATTTTAGACTGAGCCAGGTCATGGAAAGGTTGAGATCAAGATAGCCTGAGCTCTGTAAATTTGGCTTGGCTTTTCAGCTTGTTTCCAATCCACCACAGGAGCTGGCTGGATCTGGCTTTGTGCCCTGTCTCTGTGAGCTTGTACCATGCCTGGCACCTTGAGCAACAATGGAAAAAAAAGACTGCTTTTCTTGGCATAAACAAATCCTTTTGGAAATGTTTTCAGGTGTTTGGAAGAACTGTTTAGAAATATCCCATTTCAATCTGTAGATTCCCTTTGTTACTCTCCTACATGCTCCTGTCAAGGACTAATAGGTACTATTTCCTTTTAAATTCTTTTGGAAGCAAAATCCTTAGGATTCCTGGTTTTGTTACCTTTGATTTGGTTAGTTGCCACTCACTGACTCATGTCAGATTTAAAAAAACTGTCTGCTGTACTGTCTGGGGGAAATGAAGACTAGGACACATGTAGCATGTCTGTTGTTACAGTGAATGAAATCATTTCACACCAGTGGTGCTTTGCTACCAAACACTAGTAATTCATTGAGTGGATTAGTTTCTATAATTGATTGCCAACTTTCTTAACAAGCTTGTGCTCAGAAACTTTTAAACATGAGACAACTCTTCTCCCTCCTCTGGAGACATCTATCTTGTATGCATTATGAAATGGGCACAGCCTATTAAGGTATTCTTCCCTGCTTGGATATGACAGATATTCTCAAAGGAACTAAACTCATTTCTGCACAATGTGCTAGAGACCTGAAGAAGTAAACTATAATTTGCCTTCCCTGAATAGAGCTTCTTAGTTCAGTGCCTAAGCTGGATCACCTTCCCATGAACTTTGCCTGTGGATGTTTATCTGTGGACTCATAGCCATATTGATTTATTTTCATAATATACAAATCATTTTGCAAATAAAGCTGAAAACAAACATTTTATTACTGATTTCCTATAAATTAGACATTGTCATTGACAAAAATTTGACTAGTTACACAGATTCTATTACATTCTTGCATATTGACTTTTAATTATGCACTGTTTAATCAAACAAATAACAATGTCTTTCCCATCAGATGACAGCAAAGTATGCAGTCCCTATCAGGACTTATTTTCTTAGCTCGTCCTCTAGATTTTGTGAGTTGAATGAAAATGCAGAATTTCAAATGCGTGTTGAAAAGAAAAAGGGAAACCTCTAATGTTCTGCACATTTCTTACTTGGAAGAATGCTTTGTGGAAGATGGATTGGATGTTTGGTTGGCACTGATTTAACTGGCACAGGCAGTTGGACTGTTTAAACTTGGTCCATATGTCACAAAGAAAGATTTTTTTCAAGGTGCCATTATGCTGCATATCCTTCTTTAGGAACTCACTTTTGTAGGCTGAGGTTTTGGCTCAGGACAGGAAGTTTTTATTGGTTTTTTGTGATCAAAGAGATAAAAATCACTGGGTTTTAAGCATCAGTTCTCCTGTTGGGATTAGGATACTGCTGCTCACAGACATATACTACCCCTCAATGCTAGTAGGTAAAAGAGCAAAGAAGTGTAAGCAATTCCTTTTGGGCTTCTTCAGTGGCAGAGTTGTTTAAACAGCTTTTCTTGTGGGTCTGATGATCCCTTAAGCAAAGTCATGGTACTGCTGCTCAGAGAAGAGTCTTTGTCCCTAGAGATGAGCAGACATCAAAACCAAGACCTGTTGACTGTCCCAAGTTGCAGCTTCCCAAGTGTGAATAGGTGGTGGCTGCTAAATACCAACCCTAGCGTCCTCTGAATAATCTGAATTTGCTTCTCTGAAACTCAAAGCCATGAGACAATCCTGCAGGTCAGTGCTTCTCTGCTTATTCTTCACCTAGCTCTGACACAGGGATATTCCCCCTTTGCAAGACAGGAGGGAGAAGTCACAAATACAGAGAAATTAGTTTAGAAAGACAGAAAATGCTTCTGGTAGCCTATCTGAATGTGGAAGAAATTACATGCATATTTCCTTTCAGCATAGTTTTTGAGGTTTCTAGCCTGCTTTTTCTCATCTCAAGGTTCCTTTTGAGCTCACCATTTCCCTATAGTAACAAGTGTAATTCCTCAAGCCATTCCTAAACTACAGTTTAAAGCACAAATAAAACGAGGCTATTATGAGAATGTTATTCACGTATGAAACTGTAGGCTGAACAACTTTCCATGTGTTTTATTTGTTAATTAATCTGGAAGCTTCCAGAGTTTATTTTAAGAAGTCCAACTTATAGACACAGCAAAGCAGCCTGTGCAAAGGCATATGCTTAGAATATATGCATGGAATTGTTTTATGCCCATATAAAGTACAAATGTTGTTTTCTCCAGGTTGTAGTATCATGATTCTATAAACAGAAGACAAAGAGTTCTGTACTAAAATCCTGCCAACAGAACGAACAATAGTTATTAGTACTTAAACTTTTTTTATTACAATGTAAAAAATACTTATCTCTGCGCACCTCTGCATGACATCGGGGGGAGGTGTGGGTAAAGAGTCCTAAAACATTTGCATTTGCTGTTATGTGAAACACACCAACTATTTTCCACTGCTCTCACTGCCAAGCAACTTGGTAGCAATTAATTCTTTGAAAAGCAACCATTTTCTTCAAGTGGCAGAGCTGTTCCTTTAACAACTCCTTCTGTTAGAAAGTTGTTGGCACTTAGAACCATCAGAGAGAGATTTCTCAAACCTCCCTTTGTAAGAGAAATTTGGCCTGGGGACACAGCGAGGGGGTATTCATGTCCTCTAATTTTAAGTGGAGTTTAACTTGTTGCTTCCCTTTAGGTTCCTTTTGTAGATAATAAAGAGTTTCTAACTTCTTCAGGTATGATTCAGATCAGAACTAGTCTCAGCCACCATCTGGAGATACAGACTTTTTTTTAGGGAGTGTAGAAGGTGCATAGGATTAATGTACTTCTGCTACAGGCACCTCAGGAAGATGCTTATGCTGAGCTGAGCAGGGAGAAAAGCAGGTCCCATTGTGTGTCTGAAGAAAGTAATAGACTAAATTTATCCTATTCCTTGTTTGAGTTGGAACTACTCCAAGCAAGGATTGGTTCTAACCCAACTTTTTGCTTCAGCGACTACCAAAGAAAATAAAACTTTAAACCCCTTTGTAGATGGCTATGCTGTTTCCAGTGTATTAGAATCAGTTAACACCATCTATCAGTCCTGGCACCAGGAATGTACCTGTGTGAGGTATGCACATATATTAAAGGATGAAATTGGAACAGTAGAGGCTCCACTGAAATCAAATCCTGACCTTCCAGAGTCACAGTTTCCTCAGTGCTAAGAGGGTTATGCAGGCAGTTTGTTGAGACAATTAGTAAGTTAGCTGTTGCCAACTGCATGTTAATTTGCTATTAATAATTGTTATTCAATAACTCCAGGACAAATGCAAGAAGTGGAAAAGGTTCAATGTAATTCTTGGCTGGAATTAACTCCCTCCTGCATTCTCTGGTACCACAGGGAACATATATTCAATGGTCAAATTCAGATGTGTACATTTCATAAGACAGGCACTGCATATCTCCAAGAGATACATAAGCCACAGAGACCTGAGGATTAGGCAGATATATTTGGGCTCAGAGTCCCAAATTCAGCCCTGGCAGGCAGTTCACCTGGCCTGGTACAGGACACACATCAGTGAGATCAGATATCTTAGAGCTAATGAAAGAAGTCTCCAAGAACTGGGACTTGCATGCCTAAGAGTTTCTTTGATGCTGCATAATTTGTACCACATAGGTGCATTAAAGCATTTAGGAGCTGGAATCCCTATGTTCTTTGTCTGTGATTTTCTAAAAGTGACAGCTTATCTGTGCTTCTACATACACCAGAAAACAATGGAAATATCTTCAGAAGTGGACTCAAGAGGCTGAATCATAGCTCCAGCAGAGATATATCCCACTTTTCCTTATTGACCTTTAATATAGTTTCCCTGGCACTCTGCAATCAATGTAATCTTTTCACTATGATCATAATGGCCATTATCCTGAAGACAACAGATAGAAGTGGAAGCAATATTAAATTAGAAAAATAGCTGAAGGATTTCTTTGTTTTCTTTATGGATTCCTCATGAGGGTTTTTTCTTTCTTCTCTCTCTTTTTTTCACCTGGAGTCAAAAATATTTTTATGCTGAAGTAAGTGGTTGGCCCCATTAATATTGCACACTTCCCTCTGTTTCAGTACGTTGCCAACAGTAAGGTGTTATTTAGGGGAAAAATATAAATGCATAATAAACAGATCTATACAATCATTACTGAACTAAAATAGCAGTTAGGAAAGTATTTTTATTGTGAAAAATGGCCCTGTAAGACTTGGTGGCTATTTGTAATGTTGCAATGTAACTCAGATAAATTGGTGCCCAGGAGTGTGACATTTCAAAAGCTTGAAAATACACCACATTTTTCTGAAACGCCATTTCTGTAATTCTGCTAGCTATTTCACAGGAGCAAGAAGCAATTCCTCTATGCCCAGGCAGTTCAATTAGAGTGTTGTAGATGTTGTCAGAAAGGCTCAAACATAAGTGCCCTTGAGCAACAGTGGCGATTACATGAGGTATCCTGTGCCCCTTCCCTCCAGTAATTGACATTTCTGGTCATTTGTGTGCTATATTAAATAACTTTTTAAGTAATGACTCGTTTGTCTTGGAAACTTTGTATGATAAACCCTCCCATTTGGGGTGAGGCATGCATTTTTGAGTGAAAAGAGGGTTAAGAGATGAAGATTTCTGCAGGGACAAAGGCTCTTTTTCCATTAAGTATTTCTACTGACATAAGCAAAAGTTCACCAGATTCTGGAGATGGATGTAGGGCAGCCTGGTAATGTTATCTGCTTATCTGTCATTATTCATAATACAGATCAAGAGTTCAAGAGATAGCCAAAATCCTTAGTGAATTGAGGCTGTGGAGGAAGAAGGGGAGAAGAAGATCAGGCACTGACATGACTGACCTGTGGTTAAATAGGAATCTCAGCTACCTGAAGGCTGGTCAAACAGCACTGCACTTTAGGGGCAGAATTCAAGAGTGTTTGAGAGTGTATATGTGCAGCCAAAAGCTTAATAAAATGTACAAAACCACGGTGGGAGCGGAGCAGTGGAGCAGGGCAGATGGTGCTGGGGCCCCTCCACCTCCATGCTGCGAGGCATTGCCTGGGACTAGGTTCAGTTTGGTTCCCTGGACCTTCCCATCACTCATGTGCTTTGCTCCTTCAAACTCTGAAGTCCCAGCAGGGGCTGAAGCACATTTGACACCTGTGCTTGTGTGTGCACCAGGCCACTTTGCAGTAACCATGGGTGAATGGGGGATTCACTACTGCTCTGGATTAGACATAACTCACTGCTCCTTTCAGCACCTTTATGTCTGTCTGGATTCTCTGTACAGAGAACTGGCAACTGTGGAGGTTTAAGAATTCAGTTTGCAGAGGCACAGGAGTGCTGACCACATCCTATTTCAGAGTCCTAGCAACAGGCTCCAGCTCTGATCCAAGCAGCCATCCATGGGGTTTAGGACACGAAGTCCTTGGTCTGAATGTTGAAATTCCTTACAGGGCTCCCACGCTTATCCTCAATGCTACCCCAGTTGCCTAAATAATTGCAGTCTTCAGAGCTTTTTCCCATTGTTCCTTCACTGACTTCATGCAAAAGAAAGATGATTTGTGCACATTTGGAAGTGGATTTACTTCCTGCTTCTGCTGCAGTTTTCAGACAATGGCCTTGATTTCCTTGCTCTGAAATGGGACAATAAGATGTTTTCTGATCTATCTATGTAGTGACTTTGTAAGGACAAGAATATTTTCCTACTGTGTTTGCATCTAATGCACAACACAACAGGGTACTGATTTTCCAAAGCAAAGCACAAACTGTCTTGTTAACCCCCAAACTTTTCTGAAGCCAAGAAATGGGAAACACTTCTTATAGGTGAGCTATGACAAGACTATTCCTCTTAATTTTCTGATTTTCTACTAGAAGTTTGCACTGGCTGCTATGAAAAATGGTTACTGACCAGTTGTCTAAGGTCCTCTTGATAACAAGAACAGTATTTTTTTTGCAATATGGAAATTGATTCACTGGTATGATGATCAACCTTCATACAGGTGTGAGATAAAAATCCATTTCCTAGTGATGATAGATGGCAGTTGGGCACAGTGTGGATTTAAAGCCTTTGAAAAATCTCCACATGTGACTTAACATCGGGGTATGAAACAACATGACTTGGTGCAGACTTGGTGTTTTAACCCAGAGGCTTAAATGTCATAATGCAGCATCATATGATGTTATTATTTAAGAGACATAAGCAAACTCATAGATAATAGAAAATAAATTTGTGGAGTATGGTTTTGACAGTTTCAGTTTCAGGAATCAGAAGATGGTCTAATTCTTTGAACTACAATTGTGCCATTTCACATTAAATCACTTAATCTCCCCTTAAATATCTGTCTTATCTTTCTTTTCTCCTATGTATTCGCCCAAATGACATCAACATCATTGTCTACATCAAATCAAACACTAATACTGAGTTGGGAATTTGTTCTTGGGTATATTTTAGCAGGGGCTGCCCACACAATCTGGTACAAAGAAAAGACTAAACCAAATGCCCTAATCATAGTTTCTACTACCACATTCTTTCTACCTCAACTTTCATTTGATCTGGAATTTTCCCTGAGAGGAAAATATTACCATTTTCTTTTGACAAAAGCACAATCATGAAGTCTGGGGGGCAAAAGCAACATTGACAGAGGTATTGAATTAGAATTATTTAACAAGCACACATCAGCTCCTAAAATTGCTGTAAGTCGATAGGATACCACTTGTAAATCTGTTATCGTAGGCTGCTGCTAAAAAGAACAGTTATTGTAATAATAATTATGCCTGTGGCCTGATAAATAATCATGAGATGAGGAGCTTGCAGAAATTTTCTAGTGTGTGTGAAGGGTTAGGTCAGGTTTTACTCACTGAATCCAATTCAAAAAAGAACAACTTGCCTTGTCTGGAATATAGTCCAATTCTGATTCTAGAGATGATACCACTTAGTCTCTCCACTGTGGTTCAAGATCAATTTGGGATCTGTATCTAAATCCCTGACTAATGGGAGCTGTAACAAAGGGTCACAGAATATACAGGCATTAGCCTCCAGCAGAGATAAAAACAAACCAAGCCACCAAACAAATAAACAAACTGCAGCAGAGTTACTCCAACAAAGTTATTCAGAGGATAATAGTACTAGGGAGAGCAGTTATTCCTATTGTTGTTATAATCATTGTGTCTGCAGCCTGTCAGATACTGACAGGCGCCTCTTTACCTTAGCAGAAGGGAAACAAAGTGATCAGATTGCAAAACTGGTAGACTTTGATATCTGATCATGTCTAGACAGCCTCTGTCCCTGCCTCTTAAAGACAGTCATCAAATGCTTTGCATCGATAATTTGATATGCTGCTGTTTTCAAGATGTTGAACATTAATGTCACCTCCTTGGGTCCCAAGTGCCTACCTCTTCCACACTCATTATTTTTAGGTAATAACAGATCCTTACTTCTGTTTAGTTTTAATAGTCATGCAGAACAAGCAGCTTCAAGATCTGAAATAAACTGCTTCACAAATTAATCAAGAGCAGAACAAAGCTGCTTTAAGTCTATGACAGCCCATAAAGTCGTTTGTGATGCATTATCTCTGCTCTCTGCTAAATACTATTGCGAGCTGCAGAGATGGAGGGAAATTTTATTAGAAATCAAGTTCTCTGGGACTTTTTACCAAACTGTAAAACTGGATTTTATACATTATACACAACCATTTAATGTAAGTCCTAAAATTTCTGAGGATTATTGAAGAGACTACATGCTTTGGGGAATTAAGAGAGAGAGCTGATAATGGAATTGCCCTTGTGATCCAGAGAAATCTTGGATAGGTTAGATGCCTTGCAGGCAGTCATAGTGCAAATTTCTCACACTGGCAAATAGAATCTGTCTTTGAGTAGAACTGAACTGTTTGTGGTTGAGCTGTAATGAACTTCCCTTAGCTCATCTGCTCACTTGTTGGGTTTTTAAATGGTGTGGTTGTAGGAAACAGCTGAATTGCATGCAGCAGTTTACATCAGCCCATCCTGCAGGAGGAACTGACCAGAGCTATCATTCATTTCTCTTCAGCTTTTATATTGGATATGAAAAAAAAGTTATATATTGAGCTAACTATTCCTCTTGCTTCTGATTATTCTCAGATTACACTTAACTCTATCTTCTATCTGTTCACCAAATCTGTGTCCCTAAAGCGTTTATGAAAATAGCACAGGCTACAAACTGACATATTAATGCTGATAGATATGCAGAGAAAGTGATGGTTTTGAATGTAGCACATTGTAGATGTGAAGACCTTGGTATAGAAATGATCTCCTGAGTAAAATCTATGTGAGATATATAGGAGTTGCAACACAGAATATTGGCTTATTGCACTCCATAGATTTGAAACCATCTCTCATGGATGGCAGTGGAAAACTTCAATATGCTTACATGAATTATAAATGATGTCTGATTCTCTTGTTGAAGCAGGTACTGTATGTTTTTCTAACATAGGCCCCTCAGCCTTTAAAAAGCTTCTCTGTCTGTGCAAAGGCAAAAGATCTGCATTTGAAAACATTTACTGTTGTCAATACCTTTGAGTAAATTGTGTGCCCTACTGTAAATACTTTTGTTTTAATTGGGAGTGCCACAGATATTCCCTGAACATGGGAATAAAGTCATGCCTTTTAAACAATTAGTTTGGAGGTGCAATTGATCTGGAAGAAACAATATTTGCAAAGACGCAATATACAAAACCAGAATTGATTCAAGGCAACAATTCCTAAATAGTTCAGACATTTTGGTGCCTCGAAATGAACATCTTTTCTGTCAGCTCAGAAATATAATAATACACGGCAAGGCAGATCAAAGACAAGAAATCATCACTTTGCTTATCGGATTCTCAGCAGTGATATAATTTACATTCTTTTACATGTCTGTGCATTGTTTTTATTGCCAAACAGTACATAAATCCTGGAAGTGCCTATTGCTAGCCTGAGACATTAATCCTTTATCATAATTATAGCAATGGGCTCAGTACATGAATAGCTGGGTAAAATTCACGAGGCTATGTGAGACAAAGATCTTTTAGACCCTTTTTAGATTCTCCTTTAGATAAGGACCTTGTAGTGAGGTGGGGGCTGTTTTTTCTGTCATGCTTTCAGAGAGAGGACTAGAGGAAATGGATTTAAGCTGAGACAAGGGAGATTCAGAGTAGATATTAGGAAAAAAAGTGTTCATTGTTAGGGTGATCAGGCTTTGGAATAGGTTACCCAGGGAGGTGTCTGGATCTGGTGCTGGGTGATAGGATTTAGTGATGTAGGGGTTACAGTGATAGGGCTAGGTGTATGGTTGGACTTGGTGACCTTAAAAGTCTCTTCCAATCTTGATGATTCTATGGTTCTACAGTGCAATGAACGTGGTGGTTCTTCTTGGCAGAAAGAAGTCTATGTGGTCTTCATTTGGAAAAACCTGAGTTAGAGTTATTTCACCAACCAACAGAGCTTTTAAATTTGGCAAGCACTTCCTTAGGGCTGGATGCAGATGACTCTTCTCATACTGAATAGTGCCACAGAGTCTTCACAGCCCACTGTGAATGAAGGCATTTTGGCATAGTGAGGTGTGTGGGGCCTCACTCTCTTGCAGACCTTTACCCAAACACCAAATTCTGCCATTCCCATCCACTCTGGGGCTGAGTCTGACTTCAAAGCTGAAGCATTGCACTTGGACAGAAATATGCATGTGGCTTCTTATTAAGATCAAACCCGAAGATTTTGGCCCTGCATAAATGTCATATCACAGTATTAGCTGAATGAAGTGGCTGCTTGCAGTGCTGTCTCTGTAATTCCTGGAAAGCACTGCCCTCAATATGGAGAGTGCAAGGCTGTGAGTTATGGCACTGATAGGAAAGGTATTAGCCAGGCTAACCTGGCAAAGGTCAATCAAGGATAAAGAAAGCCTGGCAGACTGCTGGATGTAGGAATTGCTTTATGCAAAATGGACTTAATGGAAAATCAAATGCATTTCCTGCAAGAACAGTCTGATAAGGATGCAGTGAAAAGAGTTATCATGTGTGTCAGGAACAGAAAGTGGTCTAGATCGGAGTGTGCCGGTGGGAATGAGTTTTGCTATGTTTCAGGCCTGTGTAAATGTGGGCAGACAATGCACAGACTCCAGCAAATCTGAAGGATGTTCACCTGGCTTAAAGAGAACATTGTCAGAATTGGGTTGCTCCAGAAATAGTCTGGTTCCCACCCTGGCAGTGCCTGTCACTCAGCTACTCCAAGGCTAGATGTGAATCACAAACCAAATACAATTCCCTGTCTGATGGCACAACTTGGGTCATTACCACAGATCAAAATGTAAGGTTTGCCCTCAGGCAAGTGTTTGAAGAGCACCATTGTCAAGACTCTGACCAGTTCCATGGCAGAGGGATGGATAGGTGTGACTGCATGGGAACATGCCCAGGGTTACCTGTGCAAGGAGTACTCACAGAGGCCCAGAATGACAGGACAGAGACCTGAAAAAGACCTGAGGTCATTTAAAAGAGTGATTTTCCATAGAGTTCCTAACAGAGATTGACACTTTCCCTGTGAAAAGAAAAAAATGGAGTCAAATAAGTCAAAGTTGCCTGTAAATTTAACATTATCTAAGCTCTGACAGCACTTTTTCGTCACAGATCTTAAAGCATCTTAAAAACGAAGATAAATATCGTTATTTCTATTGCACAGCTTGTGAAACCCAAGGAAAGAGGAAATCCTATTTACCTATTCTCATTCAAAGCTGAGTCTAAAGCTGGAAAAGATGGGTTTCCTAATTCAATCCATGCCTGCTATCGTGTGACCCTTAAGTCACAGATGAATGAACTGTAAAATACCGAAGAACAAGTTGATGAATATGTAAGTCATGTTTAAAATATTTGAATTGATATTTTTGCACCTTGATCTCTCTTCTTACTGTACCCAGCTGCCTTTCATTTTCTGCTGCCTGTCTGCTATGCCTTTTTTTTTTCATATTCATGATATAATTTAGGTCTGCTAATGGTTTTAAGGCAGTTGTTCAATTTCTGTTCTTCATTCCTTTGATGATTCTGTACCAAAATCAATTATAAATATCAGAAGATGTTGAGGTTTTATACAAATTATAAGGCAAATTCTATGTTAGAGTAGGCTGATTAAAATAAAGTAACTGGAACAATGTCTATTTATCCTAGCAAAGACTTTATTTTTTTGATTATTACCAGTGCCACTATGATTTTCAGACTTCATTTCCACAAGTTCAAAGTCTTCATCTAGAAAACATGCCTTTTGCACAATTTAAGACTCCCAGTGCTGTTATTTCCTCGTGGCAGTGCAGCCTGTTCCTGCACCCTTAAAGGGAACTGATAGGAACTGATGGACTGTTGCAAATGCAGACACAGAGGAAATGTTTTTACAAAAGAGAAAACATGGAGTGCAATGTAAATACATTGTCAGAAGCTATTATCTCTTCTTGTTTTAGCAAAAGGACAACAATCCATCCCATGTCCCATGGTGTGCTACCTATATGTAGAGCTGACATGAGAGTGTCCACCTAGACCACCCTGTGTGCTGCACAGGAGTGGAGGTACCAGTCACAGGTTAATGACTCTGTAAATACAGCATGTAGCATCATGTAAATAGCTCATCTGATTACTTTTCTTTTCTGCTGCAGCAGGGAAATGGGCAATGTGAGCATACAGGCCTCCAACAGGTTATTCTGACTACAGTGTGGTGCCTTCTCACTGAGGTGATACAGGTTCTTGAGTGCTTCTCTGCACTGCAGCCATCAGTGGTGATTATATGCTCCTGGGAAACATGCCCTCAGGGCTTTTGCCTGGCAAGAATAATGAACATGGGACAGATCACAGAATCATAGACTTGGTCAGGTTGGAAGGGACCATAGTGGGTCATCTGGTCCAACCTCCCTGCTCAAGCAGGGTTATCCTAGAGCAACTCTAGAGCAGATGACACTCTTGTTTCAGCCTGCATCTGTCAGATTGGGACAAAACTATTTTTAGTAAGGAAAACGTCTTCCAGAAAGCTGAAAAATATTTAGTGGAAATCCCATTTTTCCTTAGAAAATGAGTTCTGCTCATTCAACCAGTTAGAACACATGATGAGTTGGAGAGCACAAATCCTGGTTCTGCAGGCAGGTAGGGGCAGCAGTCCTGTGGTTTCCTGTTTGCAGAAATTGAACTAAACTTTTTGTCACTCAGGGGTGCAGAAATACATAACTATCTCCTGAATGGGTGAGAAAGTGAGTGTAACATGGAATGACAAAAGGCCTTGACACTTGCAGTAAGTAAGAACATCTGAGTTCTTACAACAGACTTCACTGAAAGCGTCTTTGATATTGGAAGTATGCAATCACCTGGTCAAAGTAGAAACAGATTTCTCTCTTTTTTTATCTTTATTCACTCCCTGACTTTTCCCAAGAGATGACATAATAAATCTTGTCAGGGTCATGTGTTTTTGCAGTGCTAAATATTAGGGAAGGCAATACTCAGTTATAACATTTAGAGCAGCAATTTCTGATTCAACAAAATGCACCTTCAGAAAAAGGAGGAGGCAACTAGTTGCCTTTGGGCTTATGAAGGAGGTACTGAAATTTCAGAAAAGATTGCTAGGTTGAAATTTGCCTCTGTTGCCAATAAGTCAATGGTTCAGTATGACAAAGATATGCTTTGCCATTTGGGAACTGATGAAAATCATTTGCACTTCTGTTCTCTTGACTCTGGAAGAGGAAGGAGGAAAATTGGGAAGTGCTGTGGTGTGGGCAGGTAGAAATGGGGGAATAGTGGAGCAGTACAATCTGTAATTGGTCCCCATAAACACAGCTATTCCTGGCAGCTAAAAAGCTGGATGTATTAATTCACTAAATATGTCTTCATATTTACAAATACAGTGTAGAGAACACCTTCCATTCCTGTTCTATTTATCCTTTTCCCATAGCAAATGTTTCTTTTGCCTTTCCCATTACCTAGTTTGTCATCTTTCAACTACTCTCCTTGTTATGTTATAATGCACACAAACTAAATACAATAAAACTAAAAGTATATAGTGCAGAAAATACAAAGGATCTCAAATAGCTTTACATAAAATAACATCTAGGAGTTTGAAAATTCAGCTGCATCTAAGGCTGGGAAAGCTAGACTAAAAAGATAAAATTAAATTAATTCCCTGAATCTGCGTTTCTGATGCCAAGTAGAAGTGAAATCTGTAGGTCCCCTGAATAGCAAGCAAAAGCCCTACAGCTATAAGAATTTAATCTGAATATTTATTTTGCATGTCCAGGGCTTTTTAAAATATATTTCTTTTTGTTTGTTCTGAAATCTTTGTGTATTTTTGATCATATGGCTTGCATGGTTGCTTTATTCCCCACAATTGTCCTTACATTCCAAATCACTAAATGAAACAGTCTTCTGGAAAAATATTATTAACACAACAAATAGCTTAGAAATGACAGCCATGATTATTTGGAGCAAAATACTTTTAAGTGGAAAAGTTCCTTCCTGTATTGCTTTCTCTTTGATAAAGCCCCAGTCATTGAAGAGAAGCTGTGGTACACAGATGAATGGGTATGGATGCACTTAGAATTATGCATCAAGAAAAGAAATTCAAATGAAAGATCATCCAGGAGCTTTCAGTCTGAGTCTGCTGCTGTAGTCTAATATGTAGGGTCATTAACCCAAAGTGCAGTGCTCAGAGATGAAGAGCTGAGAGGAAGAATGATTTTATGGCTAAAGTTCCTGAGATCTGCATTAATTCCAGCCTCTTTGGCACTTCTTGTCCTCCACTGCCAGTGGTCAATGTCCAACAGTTCTCCTGTCTTCTTTTAGTCTGTCTGATAGGCTTCACTTACAAACTTTCTGGGGCAGTGGAAGTCTCCTCTTCTGTGACTCTAGGATGGAGCTGAAATGGAGAATTTTCTTCAGAACTGTTGACATGATTGCAATAAAACATGTAAAAACAGTGATAGTAGATGGTAGATAGATGTAACATGCTAGACTGATAGCATGTTTCTATTGCTATGGTACACTTCTGGTAGTAACTACTGTGTAATCTCTGAGTATGTCTACATTGCCATGAATGCAGTGCTTCTAAACATATCAAAGGTAGCTTTAAACCACCTGAGTGTTGAGATTATTGCAGCCCTAAGAACTGGGTTCATTTCAGAAACCAAATGCTGAACCTGCTGAGGTGCCCAAGATGAGGTGAATTCTGTGCACTTGTGACTGCCACACCTTTGCTCCCTGGGACAGCTGGTTTAATAGCACTTTGAACATATGGACTGAGCAGAAAGGAAGATGTACACGTGTCTTTGGTGTGGCAAAAGTGGGCTAATCCATTCAAGGAGCTGACGGCCCTTACTTAGCTAACTTTAACATTGCAACCAGCTGTAGGAGACAAATGCAGTAGCCCATGAGGTGCTAAATTCTCAGAGACATTTTACTTATGTTTGTATACTTCCATCTATAGCCAGGAGTGCTATCAAAAGAGTAAGAACTTCTCAGTTCCTTGCATTATTCTGTCCAGAGGGAATAATAACCCACTTGGTCTCTTCCCCCAGGGCATGTGCTGGCAGTGCTGTAGGGGTTTCAGTGAATGTGGAGAGGTTAGGGACTGCAGAACAACTACTCTGCAGCATCTTGCCAGGTACCGGCAGTGATCCAGGTAGGCACTCGTGCCAACTGTAATGCCTTGCAAGGAGGGAATACTGCTCCTGGCAGAGACAGGATATGTGTTGGGCACATGGTTACAAAAGGGCAGATGCACAGGGCATTTTCCAGCTTGGCTGGCTCTTCCAAATTTCCAGCAGCTGTTATTAATATTTGAATAACGCTACTAGCGTTGCTCCATGCGGGCTCGGCAAGCTGTCTCTTCCCATTTCCCCTCTGCAAACTCCTAAGCCATGTGCTTCTTTACTGCCATGTTCAGCCTCCCCTAAAGTCAGGATAGGGCTGAGAGCATGAGTACCATTTCCTGGGCATAGGCTAGAGCAGGTTTGGGGTTGCTCTTCCATCTGCTAGCAGGAGCTTCCAACTCCCTGCTCCCTCCCCCAGTCCCAAAACAACATCTGTTCTGGTGAGCCTATCTAGTGACTTGCTACTCTCAGTCCTCACCAGAGACTCCAACCTGCATGCAAGGAACAAACTTAGAACTAAATATGCTGTGCAAGGTACAACTCTTTCCAATTTTGTACCTAGTTTCTTTTTCCTTTGGTTGCAAAGTCCCAGGAAAGGTAGGTGGGTAGAAGAAGGACAGCCACGACTCTGTGGCTTTGTCCTCAGAAAGCTGAGCTGGAATTCCAGATCACTTACAATATCTGTTTAGTTTTGGTAAAAAGCTGCTAGCTGAACTTCTTCCCCTTTTATAGATCTGCTAAGGGTCATGAGAGTCTCCTGGGGTTTCCCAGGAGTTATCCCCTTTTCACAGGGAGCAGCTTAAGTGGTTATAAAGTGATAACAATGTGAGGGGACCCTTCAGGGTGTTCACAGATAGGTGGTATCTCTTGTTCCATCTCTAGTTCTCCCAGCAGAAATAATGCTACCATGGGCCATTCATTTTGTGCTGTTGTGAAATGTCTTTGCTCACAGATGCACAATATATACCAGACTCTTTCTGGGAAGTCAGAGCTGATGCTGCCAAGAGAGATGCAAGTTAGCAAGCACAGCATGGGCACAGATTCATCAGAGATGTTAAAGAGGTTATAAACTTTACCTAAAGTTTGTGCAGTCACTTGCTGTTCATCCCTTCCTTATTTTCACATCAAAGTTATAGCTGGGTCCATTATAGTCATATCCATCAATCCCTGGGCACAATATAACTTTTCTCTTCTAACTCTGTTCCCTGATGCCTGAGCACTGAATTATACCTACATGGCTGAAACATGCCCAGAAGAATCTGAATGTCCAGTGCTAAATAAACAACATGTTCCAATGTGGGAGAAAAAAAAGGATCAAGCAATTAGTTGCCAGTTCCAAATGAGAATGTGTGGCAGAAGCAGACACATCCCTGTCTGCTGGAAGCAGCAGTACCTGGTAGTGCACCTGGCTGGGAAATGGGTTTCCCAGTCTGCAGCAGTTTGTAAAATTTTAGAAATAATGATTTTGAAGTAGGATAAAATTGGAAATGGAAAAATCCAAAGTGACTGATCATGCCGTATCACTGAAGATCCTCGTTTCACTGATTTTGAAGATACTGACAGTCTATTAGACCAGGAAATGAAACTTCTTGGCAAACAAGATGTTTGCTAATTTCGGGTTTTTGTGTGAGTCAGAAATGTGTGGAGGGAAATATATTGAAACTAACCCTGTCTTGTGAACTCTTTCATATTGCATAACTGACATTTGCCAACAAAAAAATGTTACAACAGAAAGTTTCTGAACATACCCAAAAGAAAAAGCATTAGAAGCTACTGTAAACATTTCCCCACATAGCCTTAAAAGACTGCTGTCACTGGATTTTCACTGTGGTCAGTTTGATGAATGTCTATCTCCAACTAATTGCAAAATAATCATGTCCATTTATGAACTTGCATATTTCCACATCATTTACTTGATCACAGAGCTACACTGTCCCATTTCTTTTTATTTCATGCTTTCAGCTGCTTGGTGAAAGCAAGTTGATGGAAAAATCCAACTCTGATATGTGAGTATATCATCTAGAAATCAGTAAAAAAGTTATGCTTCCCTTGATAGCATTTTCACACCCACATGTATTCAAAACTCTTAAAATTTTCATTTTGGCTTCTGGAAAGTACATTGTAAAGTGAAAATTATGGCTACAAAATTAGAATTGTAGTGTTCAAAAATCTACGAAGTAGTTTGATTTAAATTATCCACAATTGTCTGTTTTTCTTCTTACTGAAAAATAGCATGTCACAGGTTCTTAGGAATTCCTGTGAGTTATGCTAAAAAGCCTTGCACATTACTTATTTGCTTAGTGCACTTTTGAACTGAAGCATTTAATGTTGGAAAATAAGCAGTAAATATATCATAGTTAATAGGAGAAAAAGAAAGATTTTGGTAAAGAATTTGAGCTTCTGTGACAGCTTAAAAATTATAGAGAGATGTGATTTTATTGTCTTGATTTCTGAGACTTATGTTGAATTCTAATTGCATTAAATGAGCAAAATCTGTTAGGAGTTATGGAAACTACTGAGAGGCAAAATAATTGGATCAAGTAATGTGAAGAATGGAGAATCCTGTTTAGCTAGCCTGTGCTGACAGCAGGTCATTCGAGGATCTCACTGGTAACAGTGAAAAAAGATGCAAATCTTTTGAGTCTTCAGGAAGTTCCTTACTGAAATCGAATGACACCTGAGAGATGCCTAAACACAAAGTTACAAGGATTTGAGTGGGCAGCAAAGAGTCAATGACATAATTCACTAAAGATTGAATGTCTTTTCTTTTTTTGGAGTGATTCTAGTTATTTTTGGGTTCAGATCTTCAGCAACACATCCATGATAATTTAAGGCATGGAAGGCAATGGGGGTTGGTCCTCAGTGAAACATATCTCTGGGGTTATTCTTTTGCATTGGCTTCAACCATGGCTTGTAGCTCTGTAATTGTGACATGATAAGGCCAAAAGAACTAGATGACATCTGATTCTTCTGGAAGCTTCTAAAGACATTTTTTAATGACAGTGCCTCTAAAATAAAAACTTTCATGTTTCCACTTATCCCATATTGTTTTATGTAAGTGAGAAGGGAGAGAAGGGCTGTGGCATTCTCTAGGTGACAATAAAATAAAGCATCTCTCTGAAACTGCCACACTGATCCCATTTAAAAACACAAAGAGAAATACCACATCAAGGGTTTCTTTAATACGTTGTGGAGACAGAACTGTTGAGATGAATTGATATGGGAAAAAGAGACTGAACTGGAATCTGACCTGAATTATAGCTACAAAGTAAGGACTTCAGGAGTGTCTAGGTGAAAAGTCAGGATGGATGCACAGAGCAGCAGCTGATTCTGGCAGCTTTTTTAAAGCCACAGGTGTATTGACTGTGGTAGGATAAATGCTCTGTCCCTCTGAACTGCTCTGCCCTGAGTGACTGCAATGAGCATCACAGTGGAGGTGATACAGATGTACACTGATATGCTCTTCTGCAGAGGCTTTTGGAAAAGCCAGATATGGATTTTCTTTTTTGCTTTGTTTCTCTCAGGAGTGCTGTAAAGACCTGGTATTTCCTCACAGTGAGACCTGCCTAGTCATGCAGTGCCCTGCAGATGTCTGAGAGAAGAGTCTGTGATGGCTAAAGAGAATGGACAAGGGTGGCCAATACTTCCCCCAGCTGTTTCAAAAGAAATTGGCTTGGGGCAGTGAAGTTTCCCTGATAACCCCAAGGGTTTTCTCTATCATTCTCCAACAAGCTAAGGAGAGGTGACACTGTAGCCACCAGGTTCTTTATGTTTTTATTTATCTGCCACTGTCCCAGTGCTGTGTCTCTCTTTTGTGCCATGAGGTGAAGTCCTAGCATGGGAATTGCTGTGTGCACTAAACAATGTTTGTGCCCTGTGTATTAACAGCCCATGGGGCAGCTTTTTTCTGAATTTTTGGTCAATAATCTTCTTGATGTCATAGCACCAAATGATACAGAGGGAGAGTATCTGTTCTCTGACCACATCTTCCCACTCTTGAAGTCAGTGTAAAGCCTGTGATATGGTAGCTATGAGATTTCAAATGTCCCTTACTCAAAATGCCTTTGGGACCAATTTCTGCTGCATGAGGTGTGTGTGTCACAAAAAGCATCCCAAGTCACTGAGAGAGAACGAAACAGAAAATGATATCAGGAGTTAAAGCTGTCTTAGGTTTTTCAGCACCAAATGTGGTTTCTTTGTGGAGTTATTTCCAGTAATGACACATGGTGGGTGGTAGGTTGTGTATTCAGCTCCCCAATTAGTTGTCTTTGCATGAGCTCCACTTTTATCAAATTAAATAGAACAAAACTCAAGACAGATGCTACCTGCTGATCAAGATACTGTGGTACATATGCCACGTGAATGCTGTGACAAAACCACAAAGGCTGAAAAATCCAGATTGTGGTTTAGTTACAACTAGAGTTAAAAATGATATTGATCTAAGTTCCAGCATCAAAATATCTGTTCACTTTTCCTCCCTTACAGAAGTGGGCACGACCTGAAAACATTCAGAGCTGGTCTTAGTAGATCTTGCTTCAAAGCCCTTTCACTTGTTCCAAGGACTCTTGCTTATTATAATATTCTAACTTGGCATAGCCCAGCTCATAGTATTTCTATCATCAATAAATTTCTGTGAAAAAGAAAGGAGATATGAAATAGAAACTATTCTGCACAAGAAATATGACATGAGTTATTTTCCATCTCATAATTCAACATCTCTTTAGGATGCAGCAGAGTCTGTGTGTCATGCCCAGTGTCAACTCCCTCAATGTGTGCACCAGTACTTCTTTTTTTTAGTATGGCTTTGTATGTCCATAGAGCTTCTGTGACCTTCTGCTGTGAGTGTGTGAAGGGAGGCTCCAGAGAGCCTGTGCCCTGGAGGGATCTGAGCACTTGCCTGTCCCACACCTAGCCCAGTCATCTCAGTTGTTTTTTCCCTCATGAGCAGATGAAATGCAAGAACAGAATGATTGATTGCTGTGTTGCCAGTGGTTATGAGTTAACGTTACCGATAAGTTAACACTATCTGGGTTTCAAATCAGATCCAAACCTTAAAAATAAAAGTAGAACCTTCTCTAAAATTTCTTTTAACAGAATGCTTAAAGCACTCGTCTCTTTGTCAGCACAGATTCCCCTTTGCATTGTGTGTACATATGCAAACTGTTCAAACCACCCGTTATGTCAAGGATGTGGAGTGGAAAGAAAAGTGTGAAGACTGTTTTCCCCATATGTTGAGAAAAAAAGTCTGCAGCAGGCAGTAAAGAATCTGGTAACAGGAAAAGTATCTGAAGTTATGTTACAAGGTAAAAGATGAGACTTTGGCTGTGAAAACAAAGTAAAACAAGAGAAGGAGATAAAATACCCTTTACTAGATAAAGTGATAGAACTGTGATGCCATCGTTTGTTGAAGCGTGGTGGGAAGGGAATTTGAAGGGTTTGGGAGCTATCCCAGCTGACTTTGCTGATGCTGATAAGACACAAATTTCCCTCCCAAATAACCATATAAAATGTACCTCTGACCAGGAGAGAACCCAGCCAAGGAAATATCAGAGCCTGAACTAGGAAAGTAGGAGGTTGCATTACCCTGAGAAGGACTAAGTTGTTTGCCACAGTGGGATATACAGCCCAGGGAAGGAATCCCCACTCATAGCTTTAACACTGGAGAGTTGTAAATAAATACTTGGAGAATATACTTCATTGGACATTAATAATGCAGTGCCTAAAGTATGTTGGATGTGCTTTAAATATTACATGTGAATCCCAGGCCTCTCTTGTAATAATTTTAGAAAATATCCATAATCTTGTCATTTTAACAGCAGAACAAGTTTTCTGGCCTTTTCATCTTTCTTGGTGTATTAGGAGCTGAGAAATGTGGACCTTCTCCACATAAAAATTGCATTTACTGTTGTTATTGCCTTTGCAGCTGTGCAAGTAAGTCTACTTGATTTCAGACAAGTAAAGTAAATTAAAAGAAGATGAAGACCCAAGCACAATAAAGCTGCTTTGGAGTCATTACAAGACGTAAATATAGAGCAACTCTCAGGTCAAATCCAGGTCTGGCAGCAACAATCACAGCTCCAGTCCTGACAAGAAGTGCCTGCAAACATCAGGGTTAAGTTCATCTATCAATCAAAATTTGGATTGATCGGAAAACAGTGTCAGACACCGGAAAACAGCATTAACAGTGCAACAGGATCACTGAATCATCAGTGCAAGGTTCTTGTCAACATGACTTCCACTCAGTTATTTCCCCATTCAAAAGCAGCATTACTGTGCATGCAGATGGGGAGTACCCAGTTTTGTACAACATATGAAATGAGAAACAAATCTGATTCCCTTTTCTACTTCCAAATTTGCCCTAAATTAAAGAATAAGTAGTGAAAGGGATGTATGGACAGGAAAAAAAATTAAGGGAAATTTTTTTACCAGGAAGAAATGTGTACACTTGCAGCTAGTGCCACTGGGATTTTTGAAGTATGTTTGCAAGGAAACAAATTGTTCTCTAGATATTAAAAGATACTCAGCCTGCTGCTGTCAACAATACAAGATGGGCAAGTGACACAACCTGCTGGTGCTAAATGAATAGATAAAATATTATATATGGATTTATTTTTTGTTCAATTTATTCCATACCTTTGACAGTGATGGATGGCGAAGGTCATGGTGACAGATGAATCTTTTCTTTGGTTTTATTAAAGCAGTGCTTAATTAAATTAATCTGGAATATACTAAAAGAGCACAGTGCTATTCTCTGACACCAACCCCTTCCCCTTTAAACTAGGGGCTGACAGATTTAATCTGATAAAGAGCCATAATGATTACCTTCTTTACTATTCAGTTTATATACAGTTGTACTCACATATTTTTCTGTTTGATATGATCAACATGCTGTTTATTTGCTTAGCTATCCATCCTGATACGTTTATCTGCTCAGTGCTGTGGCTGCAGAGCAGCATTTCCAACATAAACTGTAATCATCCCGTTCCAGTAGTGGTGGGGAGGGAGGAAACATTGAACTGGGAATTAGGAGAGCAAATTCTCATGTTTGTCCTGCTACTGTGTGTAACTACAGGCAGGTCACTTCACCTCCATGTCCTCCTTCCCTTTTTATTTACTTTGACATGCTTTGAAGCAGGGATTGCCTCTTTCCTTGTGAGCCTGTGAAAGTCCTGGTGTGTTTTCCCCCTGATGCTAACTCTTGATCTTGCAAGAGGGGCCTGAGGGCACTGTGCTGATGTATCTGCTGTGCTGAATGTCCACATGGCACATGGGAGGCTGAACAGGTGAAAACAGAGCCTCAAACCACAACGGCTCCGTTCAGTACCCTCAAGTTTGAATCTCACCAGTGCCATGTAAAAACTGAGCCCTTTGCCACACAACAGGGACTAGAGAGCTGTGTGATGAGTCTTCTGCTCCATCTCTGAAGAAGGTTTATAGCCCTTTTTATTCCTTCCTCTTTCCCCGCTCTGGGAATAAACAAATATGCTGCACGCACACACGCCCTGAAAGCAGAGAAGGTTCTGCAGGAAGCTATTCAGTGTGGATGTCATAAATCACCCAAGAAATGAGTGTCACTTCCATGGTCTGTGTTATGTGAGGGCTCCCTCAGATAACAAACATTCCCAAAGAGAAGTTCAAAATGGCTTTCTTATGGCCAAGGCTGTGAAAATACAACATTTTAATGTGGAAGAGGGAGGTTCTGGCAGGGTTCCTGTGCTTAAATTGTCACCAAAGGCAGGAGAAAGTGCAGGAAAACTGGGGGAATGGCAATGCAGAGGAGAAGAAGAAAGCTGGAAAGAAAAAACCCAAAACCACACAAAACTCTAGCTGTTAATCACATCACTCTGTTGATAAAATATTTATGAGATCTCATTCAATTAATTAGAATAAACTATGTAACACTGCAGGAAACAAATTGAAAATTTAATAAAGTAAGTTCACTTCCAATTTCTTTTGAAGAAAGAAGCTAATTATATTTAGTTCTGTAATTATAACTTTAATTAAAATATAATGCAAAATATTTCATAAAGTGGATACTGTTCTGTATTGGAAAATGGAATCTTTAAGACAACTTGCTCCTCAGACTAAAATTCATAACAATTTCAAATGAACAGTTTAATACACCTGTTTTTACAATCTTTTTCAGGGTAATTTTAATACAAATCCATCTTGCAAATGCTCATTAGTGTAACTTTTATTTAAAACATAATGTCTTACCTTCCTACCTCTATCCAGAAATGCTTTTTACTCTGTGTTAGGGATGTGTATTTCACTCAATGTATTTAAACCAGAGACACATTCCTTGTTTATAATTGCCTATTGCAACCTACAGAACCTGATTTTTATTTAGAGAAAAATTTCAAAACACATTGTAAGGTATATCCATGTAGCAGTTGCCTTCACCTGAGCAACAAGGAAAGACAGTGCCTCAGGCAGAGAGATCCAGGCAGGCACAGGGAAATTTGGGTCTAGCAATATAGAATGAGAACACTGACAAAATGACCTTTCAGTGATGTTTGCAGTGATGATGATTTAATAGCAAGAGAGTCTTCCAGGATTGTGTAAAATGAATTTGTCTTTAGGACTAAAAAAACCAATTTTACAAATGTTTTCTAACGCACAGTCCTGCTCTGCTCCACACTGTGTGGCCTCACATGGAGTACTCTGTGTGGTTTGGGACACCAAAATATACAAAAGAAATTAAGCTATCAGACAGCACCTAAAGGAGGCAATGAGGATGGTGAAGGGCCTTGAGGCAAAGCCATACTAGGAGTGGCTGAGGCCACTTGATTTGTTCAGCCTGGAGAAGAGGAGAGTGAGGGGAGATGTCACTGCTATATCCAACTTCCTCATGAGGAGAAGCAAAGGGGCAGCTCTGACCTCTGCTCTCTGTGACCAGTGACAGGACCTGAGTGAATGGTCTGCAGTTGTGTCAGGGCAGGTTTAGGCTGGATATTAGAAAAGGTTCTTCCCCCAGAGGTGTTTGGGCACAGGAACAGCTCTCCAGGGCAGTGCTCACAGCCCCACACCTGCCAGAGCTCAAGAAGAATTTGGGCAACACTCTTAGGCACAGTGTAGGATTCTTAGGGCTGCCCTATGCAGGGCCAGGAATTGGACTTTAATGATCCTTATGGGTCCTTCCCAACTGAGAATATTCTGTGAACTATAGATTTTCAGTGCTAACAAAAACTCCTTCTGTTCTTCTCGAGAGGATCAGATGTAATGAGAGTGAGTCAGTTATAGCAGTGTTAATTGAACAAAACAGGAACTGAAAATAGAACAGTTTGAAGGAAATGCTGGACTGACATATGCTGTTTTCGTACATTTGTTGAACATTATTGAGCATTTCTAGTGCAGTAATCAGAGAGTAGGAAAATATCTGGGAGTGTTTATTTGATAGAGTTTACATTACACAGCCTGCAATACAGCCAGAGCAGCATTTTGTGATCTTTCTAATCATATAGTTAGGATTTTTTCTCCTTTTTGCCAAGGAACTTGTTCTGATCAAAAGTGACCACTGAGTAACCAGAGCTGATGTTTCAAAGTCTGTCTAATGAATAAGAAGCACAGAGGCAATGGGTAGTTGCCATTTGTCCCCTATATCATAGAGCCCTTTGTCCTTCAGCCCTTTTCATGATGGAATTTCTTCATATCAAGGAGAGCAACTAAAGACACTTGCTCAGACCTAGCTCACTTAATCCCTTTTTGGCAGGACTGGGCTCTCCAGTGACATTTCCATCATCCTGTAGATCTGGGATGGTGGACTCATCCAGATGAAAATCAATACTGAAGTCAATGAAACTGAATGAGGACATAATTGGTGCAAATCAGTAGTGTCTCCACTGAAGTTATTAGAATTACTGCCATGTCAGATCTAAAGGAATCCTTTGCTTTCAATAACATTAGAATATGATTGCTTGCTGCTGTGTTTATCCAGACACAATATGGCTTTGTGTCTTTGAGCCACAAATAAACTCACTGGACTGAACAGGCTGAGGGAAAGATATTTTTTCTTAATTAATACTATATAATTTATCTTGGGGAAAGATAAATTTCTGAGAAAAAAATTTTTAAAACCCAACAGAAATAGGTTGGAAAAAAGTGGTGGTGGGGGAGATTTGTTTGGTTGGTTTGTTTTCTTTGGGAGTTTTTTTTTTTCCCAGATAAGGAACAACCCAAAATCTATTCCCCTGAAAGGAAAATTTACTATTTAATGTTTTGTTCTTTCTAGAAGAGCTCAACCCCAGTAGCTCTCATTGCTGACCTGACTGAACTACAAGGACTGAGCATGATGAGTGGAGGGTCAGGTGAGCATTTACATGGAGTTGGTTAATGTAGACTTACTTATTGCATCTTTGTCATGGTGAGATCAAATCCTCTAATGCAAACAAGAATTTATGCTGAGGTTTTAAGTGGCTTTACAGAATTAGGGATTCAGCTCCAATTAATTAAATTTGCAGGAATTTGTGGTTTATATTAGATTTTCTGTTGGTACTGTAGTATTCTGCAGAAACCATCTGTGGGTGAAAATTATCTTCTGCAGGGTATTATGGTTTTGATTTGCAAAGGCCTTTTTGAGGTGTTTTCAACCAAAATATCATCTCTAATATAATCTCTAATATAATACTGCGTGAGGTCTGCCAGGAATCTGCTACACAACTATTTTAGCTTTTTATTTTTGCATCTCTCTCTGATCTTCTGCCTCTCTGGTTTATGTAACTTCTATACCCTGCTGCAGGAATTAACCTTTAAGGTATATCTATACAGTACCTAGAATAAAGGGGTGTTAATCTCAGTGGGAGCCTTTGGACAGTATCATCCTGCAGGGAAGAATTTAATCTGTAACATGCCTGACCCTGTTGCTATCAATTCTTCTCTGCATCCAGAGAAAAACTAATAACAAAGGGAAACAGACTCAGTTGTCAGACAGGAGATGTGAATACTTAAATAGCTGCCTGCTCTCTTTCATATTTTTAAGACTTAAAGGTTCATGTGTTTTTTTTTTCTGCCTGTGTTAAATGAAAACATCTTTACTTGATATTCATCATTCTACAATGGCCATTTTATCACCTAGACAACATGAATAAAAGTTATTATTCTTACTCATTAGTCACTCAGTCTGGGAAAAGAGAAAAATTGAGCGTTTTAGAACATTTTACTTTTCTGTCATTTTAGAGTAAATGACACTCCTAAATGATGGCCAGTCAAACCTACAGAATCTATTAGTAACTTGATAATAAGTGTGAAGGGATGCTGGGACCCAAAGGAGTCTTAAAGTGGCATTTATCAGGCATGTCACATCATTGCTACTGGTAATAAAAGCATTTTTGTTTTATGCTGCAGCGTCTGTAGAGAATAATATTTTTTGTGCTATAGCCAAAAGTGATATTGCTACATTCATCATACTGTTTGATATGAAATAGCCTAAAAGCATTGGAAATTGGCTGTCATTATTTGTTTCTTCCTTTTTTTTTTTTTTTCCCCTAATCAAGGAGCCTTCTACAGTGGTGAGAAAAGTTTTCCTTGTCTTCAACACGAACACACAACAACTATAACATTTCTCCATCAGAAATCTAACCCTTTGTTTCTAGCACCATCTCAAAGTTTTAGTGTCCTTTCAAGAAGAACATTTCTGATTAACTCATTTCATTTTCTCTTTGTCTTTCCTTATGAAAATAAGGTTCGGTGTGTTTGGTTTATGTTAGTCTTTCCTGGCAGAACCTTCATTGGCTGTCGTGAAAATTCTGTGTGTTTGGGGCCTGAAGAGATGATGACTTTCCATGTTAGTTTCCAAGTGCGAAAAATCAGAAAGGAATCAGTTGTCTGTGAAAGTGATAAAATTATTTGGTTTTCCCTCTTGATTCAATATTTTAACTAAGATAATTTAAACAAGGTCAGGTCACAAGGTGCAATTATGAAGGTCCTTGTGCTATAGCAGTTGTAGAAAACTAGTGTAGAGTGTCTAAAGGGCTGAAAAGAGTTTTCTCTGCTGGCATAGCTATTGATGGTATAAACTAAACTCTTTTGGGGAGGAATTCCTGAATTATCAAAATTATTTTTTCAGGCCTGAAAGACACAGTGACAACAAGTTAAACTTTTCAGTGTAGTCTTGTCTGGTGGCCCCATGGGAAACTACTGCTGAGTCATGAACTGAGTCCATGACTGTGATGGACCCTTCTTCCTAAAAAATAAAACATATTGTTGGCAGTAATTACATGTTGCAGGTGAAAAAAAAAACAGCCAAGCAAAACCCCACAGAGAAACCTGGAAGAGTGTTTCTTCTTTTCAGTTTCCTTCCTTAGTAGGGAAAAGATCCAGCAGTTACTTTGGATTGATGGGTCAACCAGTCATGACCTTGTGCTCTGTATCCTCTAAGCAGATGCTGCAAATTTGCATGGAAAAGCTTTTGCAATTTCCTATGGAAATGTAAGGCTGGGGTAGACAAATGCATCACAGGAACTCATTTAATAGCAGAGAGGAAACATCACATTTATCATATTGAATCCTTTCCCTCAGATATTCATCATTTGCATGTAAAAGTGCCATCTGATTTTCTCCCTCATAAACCCGGTGTGATGTTTTCCTGTTTTCCTGTTGTTATTTTGGCTTGGATTTAAATCTGTCACTTTTGAAAACTTATGCTTTTTAAGCCCCACTGCACTGTGGAAGTAGAAACAAATGGGATTTTGAAGGACTGGAGAAGTTAAAATACTCTTTGTTGAGTGTACTTGTGCAGCACAGTAGATTTTATAATTACTTGAGTCTGTTCTGGTGGTGGAGTTGCTCTTTGAAGCTGAATTCTGCCCTTTCAGACTGCAGGATATGTCATATTGACTGGCTCTGTTAAGATCTGGCATGTCTTATTAACACTCTTCAGCAGAGCAACCCACTCTTTGTCTGAAACACATAGTCAGGCAAGTCTGTTTGAACAGCTAGAGCAACCTTTGCACTTCTTAGGGGCATGATGGTGCCAATATTGTGAATAGCTCTCTGCACTTCCCTCACATTAATCTTATTCTGTCTCTATAATGTGCTGACATATCAGCTGACTCCATGGGACATTCAGTCCAGTAAGAGTATGATGCTATGACAACTTAATTCAGGTTTTTAGAAGTTCATGCAGCCAGACAGTAAAAAAAAAAAAGGCATAACGTGCAGAAATGTCGAAAACCACCACAAATGCAGAAATGATGTACCATTGGTATGGGTGGGTATTTGGGTGAACACCTTATGCCTTTTCCTTGCTTCTTAGGTAGATATTGCTAGTTTTTGCACAGCAATTAAGGACTTGCAGATGAAGCAAACTGTTGCTTTGAGGTCAAATATATCACTCACAGGGTATGGTGCTATGGAATGACCCTAAACAAATAAACTACTTTGGTAAATAATAATACTGTTTTGAACCCAAGGACTCTCTATATGAAGCTGTTCAGCCTTCCACAAGATATGACATGCCTCAAATCATTAGCTGAAATACCCATGTGGTGCAACAACCTGAAGACCACACTGAGAAATCACAGAATCATAGAATAGTTTGGGTTAAAAAGGACCTTTAGAGGTCATCTAGTCCAACACCCCTGCTGGGGGCAGGGACATCTTCACAACTAGGTCAGGCTGCTCAGAGTCCTGTCCAGCCTGAACTTAAATGTCCAGGGATGGGTCAATTGCCTCCTGTCTGGGCAAACTGTGCCAGTGTTTCACCACCCTCATCATATAAATTTGCTTCCATATATGTAGTCTGAATCTAGCCTCTTTTACTTTAAAACCATTACCCCTTGTCCTGTTGCTACAGGACCTATTAAACAGTCTGTCTCATTTTTCTTATAAGCCCACTCTCAGTATTGAAAGGCTGCAATAAGGTCTTCCAGGAGTGTTCTCCAGGCTAAACAACCCCAACTCTCTCAGCCTTTCCTCATGGGGAGTGTGTTCCAACTCTCTGATCATTTTATGAATTCCTTCATGAATAAACACTTATATCACCCTGCACAGACTAAATTTCTTCTGTGTTCCTTTTCCCCAGCAGCATTTCTTCCTGAAGCTGTTTCTGGCAGAGATTGGTTTGTGTGGCCTTAGGGTGACTCTTGTGGGTGCTGTTTGCTGCCAGTGGCTGGTTTCCTAAGGATTCCCTACCCCTTACTTTGGTATTATTTGCTGATTTATTTCTAGAAGGATAATGAATACACTAGCAGACAGTTCTGTAATAATCATGTCTCAGCAGTTATCTTTGGTCACCAGTAATGAGAAGAAAGGGATGAGCTTGAGAAAATGCTCTAATTAGTTCTTGTAGATCAGAACACTTCCCAGCTGAAATAAGCCATGTGTCTTCACAGAGCTAATGTCACTGCACTGAAATATGGGAGTTTTTGAGCAAAGAAATTGCAGTATGTTGTAATGGACAAACCAAAATAATTTTGTTGTGCAAAACAAACAAAGTGCCATAGACTGAGGAGAGGAAGTTCAGGGTTTGTATCTGAAAATCTCAAAATCAAATATGCTTGTATTTATGTGTTTATGTTATGTATTTATAGCTCATATTTAGTTTGCTGTGCTCTGTGCTCTATGGCTATTCTCAGACTGCATTTCTTAAGCTGTTTGCAAAAATTCTCCTTTTGTTTATTCAGTCCTCAGTTTCTTTCTTGCTGGTTTCAAACATCAATCCCTCTCTTACTGGATTTGAACTAAGCAAAATGACCTACTTTTCCTCTTATTAGTATTTGCCTGCAAAGCTTGAGATATTTGCAAAGGATCCATGATTTATTCTACAAGAAAATGCTGCTCCTATTGCAAGCAAAGACAATTTCTCTGTGAGTACAGTGAAATTTCACCAGGAGCAAGCCACAGATGTCTTGCACTGACACAGCTTGCCATTTGTTAGTGGAAACAGTTTGCAGCTCCTAAAATTCACTTCTTTCAGGAGCAGCTGCCTCAGTGCCTTCTGCATGTTGTGTTGAGTAAGGTTTGTGTGAGTGTGTTGCTGAAATCCACTGCATGCACACATCTACCATATATATGCACTCACTGGAACTTAGCTAGCTATTCCCTCTTTAGACAGAAGGAAAGCAAATCAGTGACTTTTTCCTGCCCAGATATTTCTTGGCATATGTTTGCCACTTGTTTCATGGCTGTCTCCTCTCCTTCTTTCCATAAGAATGAGTCTAACAAGGACCATCTAAGCCAATACATTGTCTCTGGCATCTGTCAAAAACTGCTACCTGGGAAGGAGTAGAAGAGGTGGCATATATATGATCCTCCTCTCTAATCTCTTGTCAGACTCCAGCTGTTCCCAGTATGACTACTAAGTTTTTAGTAAACCTCAATGAATTTTGATTCCATGAACTATCCTGTCTTCTCTCAACCCACTCTACCCTAACATCCACAATACTCTTTGACAAAAGCTTTCACAGACCCCATGCCTGTTGCAGGAAGAGCCACTTAGCTTTGTTCTAAGCCTGGCTCAGAATTTCCTATTTCTCCCTCCTTTTTTTTCCTAATTTGAAAAAAGCTTATATATAACTCCCTTCCTTCTCTCCCTGTTCTGATACCTAACTCTTTATACTGCTCTTCCCTTCTCAACTCCAGCCTCCTGCAAGTACTGTATGTGGAATTAGTAACCAATAGCCTATGAATGTAAGAACTTCAAAAGTATCTTGCTTAGGTGGTTCTCCTCCTTTAGGAGGGGACAGGACACAGAAATTTAAGTAAGGAATGTGAAGTTTCCATCTTTGGGGGCTCTCAATTCAGTGGGAAATGACAAATAAGATCAGCTTGTTCCATGCCAGTTTGGGGTTTTATTCTGCCACTGAATGCATAGGAATTAACTTCTTATCGTCTGTTGAAAGACTGTCCCAAGGCATTTCAGAAAAATGCATTGGAATGACTCAGCAGTAATAATATATTTCAGACTCAGATGCAAAGTGAAATGCAAAACCATCTCAGCTTTAACTAAAGTTTTGGAAAGAACATCCTAGTTTAGGAGCTGAACTAGGCTACAGGTGGTTTATACCCAGTCACTAAGGTTAATATGTTTCCAGCTGAATCCAATAGTTTGTGTGACATTGCTTTGAGCAGACACAGTGCTTTGTGATTTTACAAAGCCACAATGGCATTTTTTGTTGTTGTACATCTTTCTAAATACTGATGAACTACTCTAGAATAATTCATTTGATGTTAGCACCTTCCTAAATGCCTCTCTCCATCTAAGGGGCCTATGCTTGGTTATTAACCTATGGACACCCTGAATCCCAAGGATTCCAGAAGCATTTCATACACATGAACATGAAATCTGCAGGAGTAGAAGTATTTAGTTGCATTTATAAGTATGTGGCTGCCAAAAGGGCCAGAGGAGCAGTTAGCTGGCAGGAGAGCACATGGAAGCTGCAAAGGCATCCAGATAATGGTTAGGAAAGGAGAGAGAAACCACAAGTGGAGAGCTGACTGCCTGAAAACAAAAGGCATAAAAGTATGAAAGCCTTAGTATGATAGAAATAGGATCATCAAAGCCACTAGAGGAAAGATAGAGATGTGAACTTCCATTTCACACTTGGCACTCAGCGAATCCTTTGGATTCCTAGGTGTTGTGAAAAACACAAGAAGCCATACTTTTCACAAAATATAACCAAGAACAGCAGGAAAGTCACTGTGCTCACTGTAACATGGAGAAGCTTAAAATTTCCATTGATGTTATTTTTCACAGTCACTTGAGTAGGAGAGAAAGGCACTCAGGAAATGTCTAAAGGGCAGCAAACCTATCTTGTTTCACACCTCTGTCTGCAGAGTAGGTGTTTCCTCTGCAGTGAACCAATGGAGCGAGCCTAGGATCCCTCTCTCTGGTATTTCCTGACTCAGATAACATTCCTAAGGTATTTCATAGTTTGGATTCTGTGGGGAATGGAGGGGGAAGGAAAGTTCAGGGTCTCATCAACAGATTTAATAGAATATCAGACCAAAACAATGAAATCAGATCTATTCTGTATGTAAAAATTGTAATAATTGTCCTTTCATGGTCAGTGGGAAATAGTTTTCCTGATATTTGGCTGAATGTTTGCCTGTTTCTGTTTCGTCAGGTTATCTGACCTTGAGAGCAGTTTATAAAGCTTGGACACAGCAATCTTATTTCATCCGGGCAAGTGGAGACCCTCTGGATCTGGATAAATATCTGAATTCTTAAATTCTTTCTTGCAAAACATGACATAAGATCTGGTACCCTAAACAGTTTAGCTGACACAGAGTTAAAGCTGAAAGAAGACTACAATGAGTATCTCTAAAATCCTTGATTTTTACTGGATGTTTGTAACAACAAGACAAAGTTTCCTAACTAAATTGGAATGAAGGATATCACTCACAGCTCATCAATTTGTACTGATCCCATATCACTGTATTTATTATCCACCCTTACACAGAGCATTCGATTCATTTGGTAGAGAATAGAGCCAGATGCACTGTCTTCTGTTGAAGCTGTGAGTGTTAAAATGTCACTCATCCTTAAAAAGAAAACTACTGAATATTTTTGCATGTTCACCAGTTTGCTGCAGTCTTGTATTACTTGTGAAACATATGTGATGGCATTTCTGGGGCAATCCTGCATGCAAGAAACTCAGCATTTCCATCTTCTCTAAGAGGCACATCCACTGGTGACATTAACAATGATACATAAACCAGCAATGATAAATTAGACATTACATTTTCCAGTCTAACTCTGAGTGATTATGCTTTGAGAGGCACCTCGATTTCTTCAGCTGTTTCTATAGCATCTTCTTATCTGTGTATACAGTCTGTGTGTGTGTAGCTCCAAATCAAAGCTGATGAAGGTGGGAGGAATATGGAAAGATGGAAGAGTAATGTTTACAGGAAAAGTGCTGAAAAAAAGGAGATTTTCAGTTATCTGGACAGGTGGATTGCTGTGGAAGGCAATATTTGATGGAAGACCCATGCAAATGTCAGGCAAGAAAGCAATACATTCTGACAGCTATCAGAGATGTAACAGAGAGATGCCTCTGAAAAGTAAAGTGAAGATCTACAGCAGCAAACATCTTCAGTGTGTTCTGTGGAGTGGAGATGTGGCAGGTAAGACAGAGTAGAAATTTGATGCTTTGGTACAACATTTCCAAAATCTGTCTGGAACTGGAAAGCAAGGAGGGGAATTGTTAAGCAGATATTTTTTTTTGGGCAGATCTACCAACCAGATATTTGAGCCAGACATTGTGCAGAAAGAAAAAAAAGAAAAGGATACAATTTCTAGTGAATTTATTGCTTTTCTGTATTACTCAAAGCTTGAATAAGCAAGTTGTCAACTGTAGCTCACAGGGAAAGTGAAGAAAAATGGAAGACAAGGCTATGACAGGTTGGGGTGTTGGGACTGAATACAGAAAGGAAGAACATTTGTGAGCTGAATTTGAACAGAGTCCAGGCAACTGCCATGCAAACATGTCACCTCCCAGTCTCTCTGCACAAAGGAACTTACATGGTCAAAAATCACCTGGTCATGCAGAAAAGTGCCCTAATACTGCAGAGTGGCTTGAAGAGCTACAGTATTACAGCCTTTATACTTAGAAAGAGTGATACAAATAGAGTAGCTCAAATAACCATTGTTCCTACTGCTGTGGTCATTCTTGTATCAAAAATAAATCAAGATTTGTGCTTATCTTTCTACATAACAGTTTATATTCTAGTGGGAAGGCATCTGTAAATTAATAATGCTTCAAAGACTTTATCTCCTTGTTTAGCCCATTCTCCTAGGTAAGTAATAGGTGGTATAATGCAGTCCCTGCAGCTTACAGAGGATCAGAGATCCTGCTCTCCTAATTGTAGGAAGAGGGCAGTGTTTCTTTCAGTTCTAAGCTTGTCTTTTCAAGAAGGAAGGGGCAGCATGTGTGAAATTTCTAAGATATTAATTTGGAGGAGGTTCTTTATCCCAAGGAGACATGCCTCAGATGGCATAAATCAAAAATTCTCATCCTGCCCACAGTGGGAAATATCAGAACCACAGATTTAAGGGAGGAAACATGTATCTAGCTTAGGTGTGTTTCCTGGCATTTAATTTTGAGATCTACATAAATTTCTGGTTGCTTTGTGAGTAACTGTTTTGTCTACTGATCTGATTCACCATTGGAAAACTCTTACCTACAAGTGCAGCCAAGAGGATGATTATTCAGAGCAGCACTTTCCATCAATACTCTTCAGCTTAGCCATGAATGGGTATTGTGTAGATACTGAGATATCTGGACTGTACTACTAGATTATGTCAGATTTAATTTTTTCAGGGATATAGTTTCAGAGCATGTATTTGAAAAACTGGTTCTAAGTATAGTGCTGTGTTCCATCTCAGTTTCCATCACTAGTCATCTAGAGTATTTGACAGTATGAATGTCAAAACATGAATATTCAGGAATATTTTTCCTTTTACTCTTGACCCTCTCCTTTGAACACCAGTGCTAAGCAGAAGTTGCTGGGTAGGCTTTTTGCCAGGTGAGCTACCATGTTATTTATCCCACATTGTCCTGCCCTCCTGTCCATCTAAATCATCCCTGACTTAAAGATCACTGTTAAATAGTGTATTTTTTATCACATGAAATAGGAATGATTGCTATCTGGCCAAGTGGAACTGAAATAAAATCCCAGAGTTTGTGATAATAGCTTCACAGTGTGTCCTGAGGGCTGCTGAGCCACTGCAGTTCTATTGATTTCAAGATATTGCATACAAGTTCTTAAAACGTGTTATTAAATAGGATTTTCTCCTGTTATTTGCTGTTAGTAGAATGAGAAAACACCCCATAAAACGCCACAGTGGAGGGACAGCTGAGGAGGCAGGTGACTGTGACTTGATTCACTGTAGTCCTGATGCCCATTTTATTCTAATGGAACCAGGTTTGTGTGAAGCACAGCCACAGCAGCTCACAGGTGGACCTCTCAATTTTGTTGCATGCCCAGTTCATCCTCCTTTGACTCTTTTTTGAGATTCTTAATCCTGCAATTTAAGGGAAATGAATTTCAGCCCTTGGCTTTTGCATTGCTTTCTAATAGCTGTAAAATTGCCCAGGTTCTTTGGAAATTGCCCAAGAAGCATGAACTACAAACAAACCTTTGGAAAATATTGTTATAAGTTCCAGATGCTCTTAGGAGTGTTTCCAATAGTGTTCAGTGATAAAGCCTGGAAGCTTTCCAAAGCTGGTAAATGCATCTAATTCCCTCCAGGTCCAATAGCTACTACAACCTCCCTTGGAGCCTTGAACCATAAGCAAACTGTACTTTTGTTGGGTAACTCAGAGTTTCCTTTAGCAGATGATCAGAATGTAACCATGTTAGCAGTGAATTTTGCATTAAAGCAATCCCCAAAATGCTACCAATCGCTTTAAGTTTATGAACCACATCTCTCAGAAATGAACCTGAGTAACAGGAATTGTGTGAGAGTCAGATAATCCTTCCTGCTGCAGAAAGCTCTTCTAGCAATTGTTTTAAGCTGTTATTGGGGGATGAAAGCACTGCTCTAGCTGTCCAACAGTAAAAAATTGAGCTTTTTCTTATCCAGCATTTCTTTTCGTGGCCATCACCTGATCAACTATGTATTTTAATCTGGTGCTGTAATGGTTTACCTCAGTTTTTCTAATACTCCTTTTCAGCCCAAAGGTATTTTATTTCATGTACTTATATTCCCTATTACTTCCCTATTATGCATTTCCCATTATGATGATCACTATTGTTTTGGATGGTTCTTGATCTGAAAGATACTGCAATTATTTTGCCCACATGAATTTCAGCCTTGATGGGGTGCAGAGTAGGATGACTATTTTGTGTAATAGCAGGCTTTGTGTATTAAATCCTTTCCTCTGACATGTACCATAGAGGATTCAAACCTAAGAGTTGAAAAATATTGGGCTGTGAGCCCATGACTGACTGTAATCTGTAAGAGCTAACCAAGTCCACCTGCCCAGCCAAGGCATAGCTGGGGACAGTAATACCAACTCTGACAGCTAAATCCAATTGGAGTCTCTGCTGGGAAAAACCAAGAGCAAATACCTGTTCAGATTCAGAGCTCAGCTAAGCTACAGCTGCCAGTCTGAGGGTTTTCTCACTGGATGGGTCAACCTGGGCAGTTGCAGGTTTGTGTATGTACACTCAGTGCAAGCTTCAGCAATCATCTGGGGGGGGGTTACATTTGGATTGCAAGTGAACTAGCCCTTCCAGCTTGCTGCCTGATCCCGGTTAACATGTTTTCTTCCTATGTGTAGGGTATACCAGAACATTCTATGAAAGATTCCTAAAACTCTTCAGTTTCCAAGTCAGTGCATTAAGTGAACCAGTTTCAGGTTATCTAACAGACCTCAGAGTAAACTACTGAGTCTGATGGTTCCTCACAAGCTGTCCAGTTATCCTCACAAATGTGATATCTATCATCCAGGTGACAGGTGACAAGCTGGGGGCAGTGACCTCTTGATCAGGCAGAACACAACCCATCCTGCCATGTGGGGCACAGCCCCATGGTTTACACAGACAGTTTAGGAGTCTGAGCATCCACATAGACAAACTTCCATAGTTATAATCCACAAGGGATCTCTTTCAGATCATGGGTGGGGATCAGTTTCCTTCTAAAGGATTTTATCTCTGTGGATCAACCTGAGATTGTGGAGAGGTTTTGTTACTCCAGATCCTTTTCTGGCAGACACTTCAGGACAATAAGATCTCCTGGCTCTAGTCTCATACAGAGGTATTTTTAAAACCTCTTTATAGGAGAGCTCTAAAAGTCTCTAAATGTTTGAAAAGAAGAGATAAAGACAATTCTGTTAGCATAACTTTTCAGGGCTTTTTACTTTCACCTGCTTTGAATAACTCCTTGGTGCATGGATTATTAGGCTTTGAAGCTGTGTATTCTGTTTGGGATTGAGGTTTTTAAACATGGACAGGTTTCAAAATGGAGTGTTAGACTGCACCAACAATGTTTTTCATCACACAAACTCTAAATTTTATGTGTAAAACTCTATTTTCTTGCAATTTTTCTTCAGTGTTTGTGGTGACTGTAATGTCACCATCTGTTCAAGAAGAAACAGCTCAGATGTGTCAGAGAGATTAAAGTCCTGTAATGTTCCAAAATTTCTTATTATGATAAATCTATTTGTTTTCATTTCATATATGTCTATCCTGGTTACTGTTTGCAGTCAGAATGCCCAACTATAAGAGTAATATATGACAAACTCAATGCTGACTGGATACTTGGGATGAAATCTTGGCTCCATGGAAGTTGAAAGCTGGTTTGGGTTTTATTTCTGACTTCAGTTTGCAATGTTTCTGAAATTAGCTCTAAAAATTACCTGCTTATTTTGGGCCTCTTTAATAAAACCCTTCAGTTCAGAACAGACATTTCCTTAGCTGAGCAAGTTCTGTTCAGTCTAGTCCTGTTTTTCAGCTGTAGCAATCATCAACCCTGATGCTTTAGCAAGAGGGATGCTTCTATTTTATCCTTGTCTGAGACAGTCTACCAGAGACAGGATCACACCAGGTGTAAGGTCTTATACCTTGGCACATGCAGTTTTCAAATCCAAGTTTTGTGACTAAACAATTAATTGTGCATATTTGCATTAAATAGTGAATTCTGGGTGGGTTCTGACCCCTTTGAAAAATCAATCATAGACTTTTTTTTTACTGCAATAACAGTTTCTTTTCTTAAAATATTTATAATGGGAACTATTTAAAGTGGTCCCTTTATGTAAAGGGATATTTGCCAAACAGATTGCACAGGAAGCAGTGATTGCAAGATCTATTTGCAAGCTACTTGTTTCTGTAAAAATATCCAACAGCACTGGATGTTCCCTTTGGAAACAGTCAAACCAAACAGGAACCTACGGAGGGGACCAAATCCATCTACATTTTGACAGGATCCTCTTCTGTCATTCGGATACATTCATATATACAACCTTATAGTTTCTAAACTCTAAACTAGAATCATCAAATCATGGAACTTAGGGGTTGGAAGGGACCTTAAAGATCATCTAGTTCCAACCTCCTGCCATGGGCAGGGACACCTTCCACTAGACTGAGTTTCTCGAACTCTCATCTAGTCTGGCCTTGACACTCCCAGAGATGGAGCAGCCACAGATTCTCTGAGCAACCTGTGCCAGTGCCTCACCACCCTCAAAGGGAACAATTTCTTCTTGACATCTAATCTAACCTGTCCTCTTTCAGTTTAAAGCCATTTCCCCTTGTCCTATCTCTCCATCCCCTTGTCAAAAGTCCCTCCCCAGCTCACCTGTAGTCCCTACAGGTACCAGAAGGCTGCTGTAAGATCTACCTTCTCTTCTGCATGCTGAACAACCCCAGCTCCCTCAGCTGAATGCATTCCCTTGCCAAGGCTCCAGACTTTGTCACAATGTTAAATATCAAATGGCAGAAAAGAATGAAACTGTGGTAATGTGGTACCTGCATCAACAAAGAGTACTGACATCTCTGTGCATCTTGGGAGGTTCTCAAAGACCTCTGTCTTCAAAGCTTTGTTAGGATCTTTCCTATTCTGCCCCAAATAGAGTTTCAGCCTGCACACTGTGATGTTAAATACATTCTCCTGCCAGCATGGAGCTAGTGCAGCTCCTGCAAGTTCAGAAGCAATTGTAGACATCAGAACAGGGCGTGAAGGTCTGACTGAAGAACTGTTCAGCCTTGCAGATATTTTTAGATGGCTCACCATCTCACTTAGGGTGACTTGTCGAAATACTTTTCAGGACATTTACATAATAGTTCCCTTCCATGTGCAGAAGGAAGATTTCTCAAGATTAATGTTGCAGAATTTATAAACAATGCCTGTACTGAGTACCTAATGATTATGGCCAGTCAGAAGGTTAGTGCTCAGATTATTCCAAGGCTCTTTCCCAGAAGTGTTTTCTTACCTTGTCTTCTGAAGCTGGCAATAATTGGATGGAAGGATTAGACTCTCCATAGGAAAGGCTGTTCTCCTAAATCCTGAAATAACCAAATAGAAATGGAAAAGACACAGGAACAGAAATAAGCTCTTACATTTAATGAAGATAAGCAAAATATTTGCCAGTAAGCACCTCACTAGAAGCTACAATATGTTGTCATTCTCCATCAATAAACAGATTGAATTTAAGGTTTAAATTCAAGAAAGGTTAACAGAATGGCCAAGCACTGACTAGTATAAAGATTTGACTAAAATAGTTAGGTAAGAAATCTGCTTAATTTCACTCTAAGATAAATCAGCCATCGAGTTCAGTAATGCAAGGAAATGCAGTAATTTTCCTTCAGGCAACCAGGTCAATTTGTGGGAGTGCTATCTGGGTAAGGAATGGATGTACCTTGATAGCAAGTACATGGTATTGAAATAGATCCTCTAATTGTGTACACAGCAGATCCAGCAACTACTCTGTGTGAGAAACCTGACACTACTTCAGTATTAGAAAATATTTGAAGAAATAGTTTTGTTTTACAAAAATCTGTCAGCATAACAAAAATTATCATAGTAGCTGGACCATGGGGTTGGCATACTCCTGGTGAAAGGCACAGGTGGGATTCAAAGAGCTTGTACAGGGTGGAGGTCAGGAATGCTTCTGAGTTACTGCAGCATGGGAGAGTTTATCAGTTCAGCAACTCCTCTACTCAAACAAATAAACAAAGAAAAAACCCCAACACAGTAGCAACTCCTCTACAAAAAACAAATAAAGAAAAAACCCCAACACAATAGCAATGCTAATAAAGTGCAAATCTGTATGGGTTGTTGTATGCAAAGTTCAAGCTGAAACCTAAAGCATGCTTCAGCAGTTTGCATTGCATGTAATACTTCAAATCCAGATACTTTAGTATGCTGCAATAAGAAAGTGGGAGATGATAATCTTCAAAATCCCTAAGGCTACTTTGTTTTTGAGCCATTTCAATCAAGACCTTAATCAGTACAAGAAAATGAGTGGAAAAGCCTTCAGGCATATAAGACAAACCAAAAATCATAGTGACAAATCTCATGTAATGGACAAGATCAGTTGATACATACAACCCAGTGAAAATCTTTGTTTATACTGGATTAAACAGAAGTCTCTGGGCATGTCAACTCAAGCATGTGAAGAAGCAAACAAATGTTTCTAGAGAAGTTTAGTTTTGCCATAACCTGTTGAGTTTTAGTTCACTTTAGCATAAGATCCCTACAGCTGTCTCAGGTACAAAGTAACAGGTGCTTAAAAACTGTCGAGTAATTATAGAGAAGGCAAGATCTGAGGTCAGATCTCTACATTTAAAAATAGTTTAGTCGCCTGTCATGCTGTCAGTCATCTCTCTGTTAGTGGTTGCTACCTCAAACCAGAAGGACTGCATAAAAAGTATAATGGTGTAAACCAATTGTTCCCTGATGTAAAGAAGGGGAAAATAATGCTTGACCCCTGTGAGCTGACTGGCGTATGTCTGGAAGGATGAGATTTAATTAAACAGATGGTAGCATACATTACTGCTTTGGAAATGTGATTAATCATTATAAATGTTCTAGGTCCTTTAAAAGAATGACTAGAGCATCTGGCTATGCACACTGAAACAGTGAACACCCACCTGACAGGAATCCATCTCCATAACGTAGATGATACTTGTGTTTATGTTAATTATTCTGAATCTTTATGCTTCACTTGAATGGACAAGTTCTGGCATATTCTTTTAAATAAGGCAGATTAATTCTGAAGTTAGCCTGCATTTAAATTCTATCTGCTGGTGGATTTTAGCATCAACAAAAAAACATGTAGCAAAAATAAAAATCCAAGCCTAACCCACCAGTTTTCAAGAAGTTTGGAAATGAAGTTCAATGCAGAGTTTTGGACTAGGAAAAGGCAAATTGGCTGTTGTGGGGATACTTTTCTTCACTGAATCATTAGATCAGTTAGGAACCACAACATGCACATCCTGGGCAAGTGTGCTACCATAGGTCCTAACGTGTTCTAGCTGACATGGTCACCAACTCTTTTCAAAAGCAGCTCCATGTTACACATGGGTGTGATCCAACTTTATCAGCAGTCAATGCACAGAAGAGCTGCCTGGCTGAAGTTCTCTGCTTTTCATGTATGTCATCCTAACACTCCTGATCACAGACCAGGTGTCTTAGCAGTATTCCTTACATAGGTGCTTGGCAAGTGCCTAACAACTTGTCTGTTTTTCTAAGGAGGCAGCATGAACTCAGGAGGAACTTGCTAGTGCTGGTCAGCTCCTTCTGGTGGGCACCTTTGCTTGTGAGCTTGGTGATTTATTTGCTTCAAATAGATATTATATTTTTTAGCCCTCTATATTTATCCACATTCTGTCATTTAGTTCCATCTGCTGTACATGGAAAATGGAATCTTTATTTTAGAATCCAAACTGCTGTTAGCTTGAGGCTTTCAGAGAGTGACAGTGCTCAGAGCTTGAACAGGACCTTTGTTTTCAGTCTGTTCTCTGAAGTGCATTCTCTGATTCTACACTATGATTCTATGTCTCTTTAGTCATTTGTGTTCCCCAATTGCACACTGCTGGCTGATATCCAAAGTGTACAGCAATCATGCAGGAGATGTTTGGTGCCTTGCAGGATGGGGAGACACCCATGCAGCTCTCTGAGGTTCCTCTTCTTGGGAACATTTACATTGTGTTCAGAGAAACATGAGATGAGCCAAGCCTGACACTGAATGACAGGCATCACGTCAGAGCCAGTGTTGCTGGCAATGCTGTGGACTTAACTGATAACCTCAACATAGGTGTCTATACATGTTTTTATTTGCTAAAAGTCCCATTAAGAGCCACAGGTACTCGAACAAGGCAGTTTGATCTGTTGGCCTTGCTCAGCAGATCAATGGACTAATACTCTCTATCATTTTCATATGACTCTGAAAGGCTTACAGAAATAAACTTACTGTAGAGGATTACCTTCCAGTTTCTGTGCATTTATAAATGCCATCTGTTCCAATCTGAGCTGGGTGTTATGGTAACCTGAGCCTTTAAACTTGAGCTAATTGCAGAGTACATGCCCATGCTCAGGGAGCACATATGCATGTGGGTGCACAATGTTGGCATGAGGATGGGGACTGGGAAAATCCAGAATATGGGAAGACTTGGAATGGGGCTCTCTTGCTACAGTGGTCTGGTTGGAAGCAAGAAGGTCCTCTCCTCCCCAAGCCCAGGAAGCAAGGAAGGTTACTTGTAGAACTGCCACATGCCCAGAGGCCAAGTCAAAAATGTTCTGCTTTTTGGGACAGTATAAATTGAATTTTGTGGTAAAGATGAGGGCAGGGTGAAGCCTCTATACTGAAATTTTATTTTTCTTATAAACTTTGAGATACCTTGTGTGTGATTCAATATTTAAGTGCCACCAGTTCGTTCCATCTGTACAAAGAAAAGCTCACGATTACTGTGGCTAAGGAGTGAATTTGAATCATCCTGCACACAACTCCGTGTGCATTTATTGATCTTCTAAGGTTATTCTTCATAGAAAGTAATTTGGCAGATGAACACAACAATTTCTCAAATGCCTTGTGCTTATAAACGTGTCTTTCAGCATGTGGCCACGTAGATCTAATAAAAGTTAACAAAACAATTTCCAAAAGTTGGGCAGGTACACAGCCTCATTCCCCATAGTTGACTCTTGTATTAGCTGGTCTCCTGCTGCTGTTTTCCTGCTTCGTGTGTCCATTAATTATGGATCAATTATTCAATTCTTTAGGAACTCAGGTGATGCCTGGGCTACTGAGTTGTGAAATTAAAGCAATGCCACAGTGAACAGGAAAGAACATGCATTTACTTCAGAACCATCCTCCTACAGAGCTGATATTCCTGGACAAAAGCATTTTTCTTCAATCAATAATTAAGCCAATGTCCTTTCCCCCCACACTGCTTCTAACTCTTCCAGCATATCATTTATCAAGACCTTCTATCTGAGTAACAACCTTTCCACAATTTTTAATGGCACAATCCAAATCAGAAAGCCAAATAAATGCCAGTTATCACCATAGGCACAATTCACTCTGCTCTGTATGTTTCCTAAACAAAGCACAGCACAATTACCAAAAAGAACAACTGCTTTATAAAGTGAATCTTGTATTTCAGTACAATTTAGCCACCGAGGATCAGCTCCACAAATGAAGTATTCATTTGGTATTTGACTTGCTGGGAGAAGTGTCAAACCAAACTGAGAGCAGTGGCTGCTCAGCTGCTGGGACCAGGGAGAGCAGCACTCTCCAACATATTGCTCATTTTGCAGTCACTCTCATTCTTTGATTCCTTAATATGTAGCTGGCTAAGTTAGTTCCTCTTTATCTGTAGGGAGTGAAATTTCTGATGACAAGTCTTTTGTTAGTAGCAATTGTTTGCTTTTGAAAAAATGCTCTCTAGTGTAAGAACCTGAATAAACTTGAAACCAAACATATACACGAAATCAAAGTATGCTAACAAATAATGATAATGGCCTGGTTTTCTTTGCCTTACCCTTTGTCCAGTCATCTGCATTGATCAAATTAATAGATGAAGCAAATTACAGGGGAAAAACATCTAACACTATAGTCTTTTTGCATGGGGGAAAAAAGGGAAATTAAGCTTATATTGGTTTCAAATATCTCTCCTTTTGCTAAAGTGCCAGGTCTTTGCAGAGTGCTGTATCCAAAGCACATCCTCTCTGGTAATAACTGTTGTATTGCAAATTATATTTCACAGTGCAGCCTGAAGTCATGTTTGTATATATAAGCAGCAATGTCTGTGCTGCTGAGAACCACAGTGCTTGTGTTAGAGCTTAAAACCTCAGGACAGGGAGTGCAAACCAGTTTGTGCCAAGGTTTCCTCCAGTTCCACTACAAAATTCTGCTGCTGTGCTCTCTAGCAAAGGGCTGTTCATATCACCCACCTGAGGCTGCCTTGGGCATCTCAGCAAAATGCTACTTAGAACACCCAAATTTGAGACCTCAACCTTCTTCTATGGTTAGTGAAAAAATGTCCAGGACATTTAGTTCATCCAGGACACCAAAGTTAGATAGCAGACACTGGCTGAATGGGTGTAAAGCCTCTTAACTCTAAATCTTCCAGTTGCATGGATTTCATGTTTGGCTCTAGCCAAACCTTTCATTCTTCAAGACTGTTTTTTAGCACTCAATCTCTGAAATATAGTTTAAAGTTATGACCCAGAAGGCCAAGCTTAAAAAAAAAATGTTGATTTTCTTCTTTTTCCTGCTAGTTTACCTGGAATGCCAACCTGAGTAAAGCAGAGCTGTGGAGTGAAAGGTATGTTTGTTATTGAAGCTGATTTAGGAATAAAAATGATTTCTGGACTTTCTGATTTGGTTTGGTTTCCAGAGAGGAGATAATGACCTTCTGTAATAGGAAAGATTGTCTTATCTCATGTGAAGGTGTGAAGTATGTGAAATGAAAGCTCAAAATATTTCAGGTTTTTTTTGGGTTTTTTTGGTTTGTTTTTTTTTTTTTCTTTTAGTTTTTAGTATTTTAAATGGCAAAAAAGCCCTTACTTCAGGGCAGTTACACAGCAATGATTTTGGGATCATGTAAGTAGCCTACAATATTGTGCTGTTTTGGCTGGGCTTGGCCATATGACACTTTCAGAAGTTCTCAGTGAGTGAGAAACAACAATATGCCCTAGGAATTCAGAGCAACTTTTTGCCATGCATGATTAACATTGAGTTACAATACAGAGTTTTTGGGGTTTTTTTTAATTGCAATCTTTAACCTTTGAAAAAGCTTTGTTGAAAGTTAGTTTGACAGTTTAGAAATGAAAGGGTAAAGCTTCCCTTCGTTTATTTTGAAAGCTTCAACCTACACATATTTGCCAGTTCCCTCCAAAAAATACTGCTCAGGTGTAATAGCTGCCAGAGGATGGTGAGATGGTGCACTGCTCTGGTGGTTAGTCACTCATTGACAAATTGCCTGCTTTTGCCACTAGATTTATAAGGCCATTTAAAGAGAGAAAATTCAGGACCTGTAGACTAGACAAGAGCAGCATAATGTGGTATTTCTCTATCTAATGAAAATGTCAGTTTCCGTGGTCACTCTTCCTCCTGCCCAAGAAATTCTGTGCCTTTGAAAGGCAGTGTTTTATATAGGATAAATCTAGTTTAAAGGGCTCTGTTTCTTTTTCCTCCTAGTGGATTATTTTAATATCTGTCTATACAGGGTTCAGTCCCCACTCTCAAGACCAGAATTGTCCATCCTTGTTGACAGCCACACTAAGTGTGTGAAGCTCCCTAGGGAGGGACAGACGTGGAGAGGATCTGAGCTTTGTTCCTCCCCTTGTTCTGTCTGAAAATAACACCAGTAAACTCAAGTTCAGTCCCCTTCAGGTTTTAAATCCATATCATCCTGAGATGAATACAGACATCTCCAAAATACCTGTGCCAGAAAGGATAATGATCCTATGGATGAGTTCTCCCAAATCTGCTTCCAAACCAGAATTCATCTTGCAGCACAGACCCAATAGGATGAGTTTGGGCAGGAACCAGGGACTGCAGGCTTAGAAAGGCTGAGTCTCTGGACCCCAGTTCAGCAGCCTTTTTAATGGGACCAACCACATCATCTTAAAATAGCACCTTAAGCAATTTAGCTAAGTTATTTAGTAGAAAGTATTATTAATAGACTCTCTGACAGCCAAATGGTGATGACACTTTTCACTGCTATATATTAAGTGAGAGTTTTTCCCTTTCTCATGAGGAGTTGGAATAGTGTTAGCAACCATGGCAAACACACCTCCTGATTGCTTTTTCCCTTCTGTCTAACTCCAGAATGCATCACTTCAGGGACTGTGTATCATTGACTGAATTGCTCCTGTTTGCCTCCCCCCACTGCTGCCTGCTTTGTCAGCAGTCTGAGATTCAGCCCGTGACATTTTTCACTCCTTGTCTCAGAGGCACACGGTGCTGAGTCCTGCCCAGATGCTCCTGCATGCCTTTCCCTGAAGTCTAATGACAGAGCTGTTCAGCTGAGTGATACTCATGGCACGAGAGGAAGATCTTGAGAAGAAAATCAGACATAAAGCAGCCTTGCCTCAGATGTGGAAAACAGTTGGGGAAGAACTTGATTTTGATTTAAAAGGCACTTCTGCTTTGCCAGTTCTGAAGTACAATGTGTGTGGTAATAAGAGATGATTATCCCACACAATGGCCTGAGTGTAGTCACTGAAGCAGGGTGAAATTAAAGAAGATTTCTTCATATAAGACATGATGTAATGATTTCTGCCATGCTTAGAGCCATAAATGAAAACAGCAATTCATTACATACCCAAACTAAGTAAATAGTTGAGGCTGCAGGTAGTGCATAAGCAATAAAACCAAAGCCAAAATAAGGACCCAGAGGCTGAGTGCATTTTCTACTTTATTTATTAGTTTTGATCTAGACCAGAATAGACTAGACTGGAAATAACCATCCACCTGCTCTGAGCACCCTGCCAATTATTGCAGACTGCAAAACCAAAATGCAATATGAACAGCTCTCTGCTTCTACCAAAGTGCAATACCCACTCAGATATTCCTACCCCTCCTTTTCCACCAGCACTTTAATTCATTTCTCTCTCTTCCAGTGCCAGGTCATGTAGAAGAATATTGCAAGCACTGCTGATAGATGCAATAGCAAAGTATTCTTTTCTTTTCCTCATTTTTCAATGAAAAGTAGGGAATGTTGCCTAAAGTGCAATGAAAACACATTGCAGTGTCTGTTTTTAGAAGCAGGCTTGTAAATTTTTAGGCTTTTGTTCCTTGTTCTGACTTTTTTCTTAAGAGGCTGCTTTTTCTCTTCTTTTCCTTGCTTAGCTACTCTCTGTAATATTTTGACCTAAGAACTTCCTCTCTGCTCTCTCCTACCTTTTAACTCACTAAAGCTTGAGAGGATGAGTAGCAATACTGTTTTAGCAGGAGAAAAGTATCTGAAAGTCTGCCAATGTTCTAGCTATTTAACCACCATATCTTTCTCTCTTTTAATCTCACTAGAGGTGAAGTTCAAGAGTAAATCATGTATTATTCTGAAAGGCTTAACACCTTAACTGTTAACATTCTTAACAATTAATTTAATAGGTGTTGCTATTATCTGGATATAGACCAAAAAACCTGGTTTTCCCAGACACATAAGAGTGGTTCTGTGTTACAAGAGTTGTGAAGACATAGATTAAAACTTAGCACTCTGGAAATCAATGGCAGAACTTCTTAGAGTGTCCATACCTATATTTTCAAACAAATTAAGTGCCAAAATCCCTTTTAAAATCTCAAATCAGTCACAGGCCACGTCATCACAACATACAGATGGTTTGGGGTCTGTAAATCTGTCTACAATCTGCAAAGTAACCCCATGGCAGTGAGAGCAGAATTTAGCAAGGGACTGCTGAAAGAATTTAGAGATTCAGATGCAAATATCCATGATTTCTCCTTCCACTCCTGCTACAAATATTATCCATTCATGCATCATCTGACTCCCTACAACTGGGTGTAAGGCTACAGACATACATTCTCTTCTGGAGCATCTGTGCTGCTTAAACAGGTTCTGCCCCCATCCCACATCCATCTGTCTCCTCTCCCTCTTGCTCTCTCTCTAGTTTTCAAAAGTCAGCTGTTCTCCTCCAAGTCTTCCAGCTGCCAGTCCAAATCTCACTGATACTACCATGAGCCACTCAAGGCTGGGTCACAAAGTAGGAAATGAGAAATTCTTTCACTGAAAAGGAAAAATGTTACTTTCTTTTTCTAATCAAGGAAACTAAGTGGAAAGGATGAGATGTATTTTTTTCAGCCCAAAGTCCAGAGCAAGAGGTGGATTTCTCATTGGCTTCATGCTGTGGTTTCCTTCATTTTTTATATAACAGAAAAACCACCATGGTGAACGTGCATTGCATTTCAGATCTGCTCTGAGATGCCACAAAGGAACTCACCCCTTCTCCAGGGGATGCACAGGATCCCCAGGGATGAGAATCTCTTTGGACCTTTACCTCTGTCCCCCACTCCAGTATGTATCCCTTAGGTTTTGGTACAATATATGTCACATAAGCTCTGAGCTGAAGCTTGAGGTACAGAGTTTTTGCTGATTCATTTCAGGAGATGTGCTCACTTGGCACATAAATAAATCTGAAGATGACTACACCAGATGAAATATTTATCAAAACTCCTCCTTTCCACTTCTGCCATAGCTTTGATGATTCTTTGCATCCAGACAAACCAGATAAGTGACTTTGTGAGCTGCAGCAGATGTTGTCTCTTCCCTTCTGGTCCCTCAGAAGCCTCTGCTGCAACTCCTGAGCCCTGGCTGGCTGCTCCCTCTGATTTTGGTCCCTGTGCATGCTGCAGGCTCCTGGTGCCCTGCTGTGCAAAGCTCCTTCCAGCTCTCCACAATATGTATTCCCTGAAATCTCTTTCTAGTCAGATTTAATTGTTCTCTCAATCAGGAGCAATGCTTCCCTTCCCAAAACAGGTATCTGACACAGACAATGCCCCTTCAAAGGATCATGCTGCAGAGACTGAGAAAAAGAGATGCTATCACGCACAGGGGAACTGAAAGTCTTTGCTTAATCAAAAGGTGTTGTATGACCTATTTAATATTAATAAAATGGACTCTGAGAATAAAATTCTTCCTCTCTGGAGATATTCAAGAACCATCTGGATGCAATCCTGTGCTCTAGGAAGACCCTGCTTGAGCAGAGAGGTTGGATCAGATAACTCACTGTGGTCCTTCCAACCTCACCCATTCTGTGATTCTGTGACTTTTAAACATAATTCAGAGAGAGCTTTGGTCCTCAACTTGCCTTCTGTGTTTTACAAAAAGGCTGAAAAATGCTGCAGCATTCCTGGACTGTTCCCTTCCATTGTCTGAGTAGCAGCAAATGGTGATATGTTGCTCCCAAGTACCTTTGTTTGGATGCAAAAGCTTATTTGAAATGTCATCAAGACCTCCTTTAAATTGCCTGACCAATAAAAAGGGAAAAGAAGCCAATTTATGGGTGCAGGTTCTAAAATTTCATATTCAGTGCCCTTTAAGTATTGCAATCCCATGTTCTTGAGATTCCTTACAGATATATTGTCAGGCTTAGAACCGAGTAAAGGTGAACTTTATTAAATAAGTTCATTATAATGATATTTCATAGGTTTGGGCTTGCGATTAATGGATTGTAAATTTGTACTTTAAGACTGGAAGAACATGATCATATAAATTGTCTTATTGAAGTTAACAGGGCTGTTCTTTGAAGAAAAATGCCACTCAGCAGAACACTTAAATGTATGCATAGCTCTAAGCATATGTTTAAGTTCAAATGAAGTCAATCTTTTGGTTTTAAGAGGCCTTGCCTGTGCTTAGCTTCCTTAAAACATCTATATTAATATACAGGGTGGCTGCTGCAGTAGCCTTGGGGTGTCATTAATGTTTTAAAAACAATAGTCTTACTAAGCACTCATGAACATTTGGTAAGAGAACTACTATTAGTTGGCATTCAGGCTAAGGCCTTAAAAACTCTGCCATCTGATATGTTTATTAAACTTTCATATGTGTTTTACAGATGCAGAGAAAGCATTTAACTGCACACCAGTTGCTGAAGACTAGTACCTACTGCCAAGTGCTGTAAATAAAAAGTTGCCAGAGTGCAGTTCAAGGATGGTGGTAAGGAAAGATTTGCTATTTCTAGTATTTCTGTCTACATATTCAGAAAAAAAAATTGTGGATTTGCTCTGAAAGTCATTTTCCTTGGGCTGTTTTGGAATATCCTGTCCCTTATAGACCTATAGTACCTTATGGAAGGATGGGAAAGGACTCTCTGTGGTCATACTTCTCTGTAGTGGGCACAGGGCAGCAGGATGAAGGAGCACTGCTGACACAGCAGCAACTTCAATTCATCTCCCTTCCAGCAAAAGCTGCACTGTGTAAGGATAGTTTGAAGGCAGAAGTTCATTTATTATATTTCTGTAACTAAAGCACCTAATGTCTTAATGACAAGAAACTGATACAGAACTAACAGGAACATTCTACATTATTAAACAAGGGGATCGAGGTTAGAAGTATTTTTTGCTCTATACATCTAGGAAACTGTATATACAAAGGAAACTTTGAAAGTAAGCACTCCAAATCTAAACTCAAGGTCCTTATCATAGGTAATCTGCCAAGAAATGCAAAACAAACAGCACTGTTAATCCCTCTGCCTCTTAAGTGTATCTGCAGGTTACTTGGCAGCACAAAGCTCTCACATGCTCCACAGAGCATTGCTTCCCTGATTGAGAGAAAAATCATCCCATATGTTTTTCTCCCCTTTAATTTCCAGGTTAATTTTTAGAAGAGACTCAAAGTCTTTCCATATCTGCAGCCACCACTCTCTCCTAAACTGAAGGATACTGCTACTGTCCCATTGGTGTCCATAGGGCAGTTGATACCTTAGACTGGCCACAAACCTCTTGTCTTTCCTTTGAGAGGGAGTTTCATTCACACCAAATTGGTGAGTGAAAGATTATGTCACAGAATCAATCAGGTTGGAACAGACCTCTGAGATCATCAAGTCCAACCTATGACCTAACATCAGCAATGTCAACTAAACTATGAAACTAAGTGCCATATCCAATCTTTCCTTAAACATATCAAAGGTTATGGTCCCTTTGCCCATAGGATGATTTTAGCTAAAGTATAATGAAGGAAAGAAGAGCAGCAATGATGATTGAATCATAGAATCATAGAACCAACTGGGTTGGAAAAGACCTCCAAGATCATCAAGTCCAACCCTACCATGATCAAACGTGGCCCCTTTACATTTGAGCAAACCTTCCTGGTCATCTTTTTTGGATGCCTGAGATTTGTCATGTTTTTGGCAATGACCAGGTACATTCATCAAACCAGGGAGAGGGAGGGACTGTAAACATATAACCCAGGAGCCCTTCATTGCCATTTCTTATCTGTAGCCTGAACTCTGCTGTCTAACACTTGTTTGCTGTTGTCTTGAGGAACAACATTCTCATTTGCATAAATGTGCTGATAATCTGATAATTTTTAAAGCTCTGCACAGAAGTAGCAGTTTCACATCACCAGGATTTCTGCTGGACACGAAATGGTGCAATTCAGAAGAAATTCAATACTGCCTCTTTCTGAAAGCAATGCATAGATATGCATGAATTGAAAATAGCAAGTCCTTATCTTGCTGTGGGTATTGAGAACCAGTACAATGGGTAAATGTTGATTAAATGTCAGATACACTACACTGGGCAGTGCTTTAATTAGTTGTTTCTATATATTCCAAAAAAAGAGATGCATACTTTGAATTAAAAGCTCTGGGGGGGAAAGAAAGGAAGCCTGTAGTGCTATCATCAATAGGATGTAGAGAAATACCAGAAATCTCATTCAAACATTTTCAAGCTTTTGTCCAGCAAAGCTATACAGGACTCAAAAACATATAATATCAGAAAGGTAAGCTTTTAACATTGCTGTTCTGCTCCAGTGAATGGCTATAAATATGGTATTTATAAAGTTTTGTGTTTGTCACTGCAGGATCCAATATAAAACCTATTAAGTTTATAATTAGAAATATGTTCTGTTCCCTCTTCCAAATTCCAGACTGCACTCTGGGAGTCAAGATGAAAACTTTCTATCACAGGCATTGACAATAAAGATGAAGGGTCTTTGCCAAAGTAAGCTCAAATTAATACCTCAGTAACATCATTTTTAAATGCATCTGCACAAGACTAAAACTTATTAAACAGCATTTATGATGCTGGTGCAACGGAGGTAACTTTCATTCTCTTCTTAGCTCTGATATGATCCTCAGGAGCTGAGGAGAATCAAAATAATTTTTGTCATAATAGTCAGCAGGATAAGATGAGCAGTGTCTGAAAAGGACACAGGGCACAGGAAAAGGTGTTCTTACATGTTCTTTTCCAACTGGAACTGCAGTTTGACTCATAGTTGATACCCTTTTTTTTTTCCCCACAGAAAATTCTCACTAAGCTTGTGTAAGGGAGCTGTGAGCAAGTTTTCCTATGAGCATTCATGTTTTTCACCTAGAAAAACAGAAAGTTGCAGTAGTCCACTAACAGCTGTCCAGTGAACAGAACTGGCTAGTATTAATTCTTAAAATACACTGTGTTATGCAAAAATTAGGCAAGTGTGATCAAGCAATTTGCATACACATGCTCATACTGTCAGAATTCAGAGCTGTTGTAATCCAAATAATTTTCCAACAGAAAGATGTCGATACTTGCTTTGGAAGATCACCTCACTTAATATTTGGCATTGTACTTCCTATTGGATTATTTGAAAATTTGGGAATCAATCTCTTAGGTTTTTTTTTTTAATTAAAGCTTACAGAAATAACGTAAGGTCGGTCTGTGAGTCTTCTGAGCATTCTTAAAAGTTCCTTTTGTTTTCTGTTCTTCCTTGAATTAAAAGCAAAGTTCCCGTGAATGGAAATTTCCTCTGGCAGTTGGTATTTAGAAAAGCATTTCTCTAGCTGCAGCTTAGTTAGGATGTTAAGGAATAACAGAAACTTTTTAAATTATAGAACTAATTATCTCCACGCAGCTGATCAAACACTCTGCACTTCTAGCTGTGAGCACAGCTCACCACATCTGTTGGCCTCTCCCTGGGTAAGGCTGTGCTGCAGTTGCTGCTGTGAATGTTATGGAGTGGAGACACACCAAAGGCAGCATTAAACTAACAAGCCTTGGATTTGTTAGCATGACAGCACAAAGCCTTGTGGTGGCTTTTTGCCTGGAGTCTCACCCTGTCACTTGCTGAGTGTTGAAGCCAAGGGAGTTTTAGGGGTGCCACAGCTCTCAGCTGTAAAGGCTGGTACTGCTTGTCCTTCACAACCTCTTTACTGTTTTTTGGGTGTTTTCTTTTCAAAGTTGCTTAGTTATGCAGAAAGCTCACTGGACCTACAGATTGCTCTTAATGTTCTTAGAGGACAAAGAGATGGCTGAATTGGCACAACATCAAATAGGGAACGAGTCCAAGTAGACTTGAGGTAGTTTATCCCTCCATGAAAAAGTTGAGTATCTTTGAGTTGCAACTAAGTGAAAGAGAAAATTTGCTGATACAGGTACAGTGTTGAGTACATTGTATTGCAACTATTATTTAAGATTCACAATATCCTTTTCTCACTTAGATCACGAGGGCTCAGAGAGTTGCAGAATATATCACTGTAAATGTACAACATATTCATCCTTTTCTGTCACATGGATGGACTTAGGAATAGTCTTCCATACAGTATGTGAGACTGTAAGAAGAATCTTTTTGCAAACACAGAGATTTCCACATGCAGGAGTGGAAACTGTTATCCATGTGCCTTGGGAAACCCTTCACTCCTATCTGGTGTAGTCACTGACTTGTGCTGTATGTCCAGCTTTAACTAGGCACAGTCATAGTGATAGAAAGGCATATGATGTTCCATTTTGTGTTTATGCAGAAGAACAGTGCTAGAAAGCTGCATGATGCTCCATTTTCTCTTTGCAAACAGAGATGAAGAAGCAGTTGAATCCTTTCTTTTCAGACTCCTGCCATTTTTCCCCTTTCAGGATCAGCAATTGTCAGCCCATTGTTTAAAATCCTTGTCCTGCTGCTATTTGCTGTGCCTAAAGCTCTTGCTTTCTCTGACTAACAAAAAGCTTCTTTTTATTGTTGCATTTTCTGCACTGAATGAGAGAATAAGGCCAAGCAATTTTTGATTCAACCTCCTGCTGCTGAGTTTTCAAATTTTAAAGTGTTAACAAAAGGAACTGCATGTTTTCAGCGCTGAAAGCTCTGATTATACTATGGCACAAATTTATAAAAATCAAAGGCAGGCACAGAATAGCAACCTAGAGATATGTGACTCTCTCACTGCTGGCTTCCTGTAATAGGAATTGAACTTTCTCAAGAAAACAAGCTGTAAAGAGAGTCTGTTTTACCAAGTCTTAGACTATATCAATTTTTGATAGATTTAGTTAACCTACAAGGGAACAACAGTATTGACATATATCACTTTGAAAGATGCCAGCTGAAGGAGTTATTTTTGTTTCCTGGGTTACATGCTGAAGCCATGTCATTTGTTCTGATTTTTTTTCTGTCCCTGCTAACACATTCTGTTCCTGCATTTTATGATTATATGTTCACTCTCTGAACTACTTCAGAGATATCGATTACATATTTTTTTGGAGAGTGAACAGTATTTCAAACAGCCTATATGAAACTCTCACTTTTGTTCCTGTTTATGTAATTGTTTGGACTAGAAATATAATTAGATGAGTGAAATTATTATCCTAAAGAGCATCTAAACCTGGAAAATAATTTTTCTTAGGAAGACTTCTGGCTCCATAGATTTCCTCAGCTAACATCATGCATGAGAAAGACTTGCTCCCAAAGGAGAAAACTAATGAGATCAGTTAAATTTGGGTGTTGCCTCAGTGGGTTTTTCCTAAGAATTAATCACTGCCTGGTCTTGTGCCTTTCAAGTCTCCCTCCTGGAAGGATAATTAATATTAAGGAAAGGAAGCTTTAGTTTTTTTGAGTCTTCATTAAAACTATGGATAGAGCTGCCTGCTGAGACACCTCATGATGCAGACCCAGGTCTGGGATTTTAAGATTCAGAACTGTTAAGCTTCAGAGCATGACCAGAAAACCAAATCGGTATGGCCAATGTCACCATTGTTTTTACTCACAGCTTGTTTGGGAGAGGAGTTTGGGTCAGGCTTATCAAGAAGATTTGGTGTGGACAAAGCTTCTACAACAGAACTGATATCTTTGCCTTTCATTCTCTTGTCTCCTATTTTCTACCTGTATAAGGAGCATACATCTGTGTGGGCACAATCTGTTGGCATTGTGGTATGCTGACACCCCATCAAACTGGTGTGCACAAGGCAAAAACACTGGTGTGATTCATAGAATCATAGAATCATAGAATCAGCCAGGTTGGAAAAGACCTCCAAGATCATCAAGTCCAACCCTACCGTGGTCCCTAGTCCATGGCACTAAGTGCCACATCCAGTCTCAGCTTGAAAACCTCCAGGGATGGTGAATCCACCACCTCCCTGGGCAGCACATTCCAATGTCTGATCACTCTCTCTGGAAAAAATCTCTTGCTAATATCCAACCTAACCCTCCCCTGGCAGAGCTTGAGTCTGTGCCCTCTTGTCCTGCTGCTGGTTGCCTGGGAGAAGAGACCAACCCCCACCTGACTCCAACCTCCTGTCAGGGAGTTGTAGAGGGTGATAAGGTCTCCCCTGAGCCTCCTCTTCTCCAGGCTGAACACCCCCAGCTCCCTCAGCCTCTCTTCATACTCTCTTCAGCCTCTCCATACTGGTGTGGCTCAGGACACTGATTTGAGCTTGCAGTTTGCTGTTCCCTTCCTGGGAAAACCATCACTTGTTATTTAGGAAGGGAGTTGATAGCAGCTCAGAGCATCTTTGCTCCCAGGCCAGTGCCAGAAAACAGATGTGTGACATGCCATATCCTTAGCAGATGGACATGCCATATGCCATTAAAAGTGGTTATCCAACTTTCTTTCACATTGTGGGTGAACAGCTCTTCTCTTTTACATCAAAGCCTTAACAGGGAAAAAGAGTGTTAACTCCTAGGGGAGGCAAGGAACTCAAAAGAAGATTTCACAGGTGTCTCCCAGAGTTTCTCAGTGCTGAACAATTGTGACCCTTGCAAGGATCTTTCTACCTGAGGCTTTGCTGTGCTCATATCCTGACTGTGGGAGCACCTACTCTAACATATAATCCTGGGATTACTCTAATGCACATCCAAGTCTGAGCTAATTTACTTAGCTTTTCCTAAAGCAGGCTTGGAGCCTGGCTAACATGGTCACAGAGCATCTGGAATGGCTTGGCATACATGAGGAGCAAGTTCCCATCTCCACAGAGCAGAGGCAGGGCTGAGAAAAATAACCTTACATGTATAACTGAGCTCCAGGAAGGGGCAGTTCCAGGAGAATTTAGGAAGAAGAAAGGTGTCCTAAGAAGAGCTGCACACATAATTTATGTGCAGATTAGATGTCTTGGTTAGGTGTGACACTTCCAGCCTGTGCTTCAGGTATTGAAATGCTCCTGTGTTTTCAGCTCACACTTTGTGATGGACCCATGAAAGATGCTATGGAATTGTGTGGTTAAGAGGTTTGATGGAAAATTGTATAGGTTCCTTCTGATATTCAGGAGGAGAAATTATTGTCATCCCACTAGTCACTTGTGGTCTTAATAAGAAAGCTGAGATGTTCCACATTTTATTATTTTAGGGTATGAACTGTATCACAAAAGGAACTAACTCCCTTTTGGTGAATAGCTGGAAATGTATACAATGGCAAAAAGTTGCAGTCATGCTGAGAAACATAGCTTTTATGAAATAATTTATGCTTAGAAGATGAGACTCCTATGAAAAGCACAGAATTTTACTGAAAACTTGCCAGAGCAAGACTGTTTCAAAGCTGATTTACTTGTTGGTTTGGTTTCCCTCTCACTATTAATTTGGTTCATTCAGATGAATGGCTGAGCTTTGGGATGGATGATCTTTTAGGTGGAGGTGATAGAAAATGGGAGGTGAGTGAAAATTATTTGGGAAAAATCTTCGTAGGTAAAGTCTTCTTAGACTCAAACCAGGTCCTGAGGGTGGTTGTTTTTGTGTCCCAAGGTATTAAATGACCTGAAATGTAAAAGGATGGTAATGAATTCTTTTGATTTGGAGAATCCACAGCATAGTGGGAGACAATGGCCACAGTAAAACCTACAAACTGAACTGAATAATGACACTCCATACAGATTGAATCATGCTGAATAAAAACATGAACAGAAGTGTGTGACAGGGAGTGCTATGGCATATCCCTTATTTAATAAAGGAATACATAAAGGAATGGAAATCCCCATAAATGGTCTTGGCAGAAATCAGAGCTGTTCCTAATGGCTCTAATATATGCAGGAGCATGTTTGAAAAATTAATTATCCTCCTCCATAACCAAGAACTGGCTTTTCTTGATCATGCTTAAAATGACTTGAATTTGTCTAAATTTATGCCAGTTCCAGTTGAACTGTCCCTGAAGCTTCACCTGGGGAGTAAGGAAGTTATGAACAGAGATCTGGACAAGTGTTTTTTTCAAATGCTTTCTGGTTTGTGCAGGATGTGTGAGAGGGGAGGCATAAATACACCCCAAAATGCAATTCCTTGGAGAATGTGGAACCTAAGTCTGCAAGAACTTGAGCCCTTAATTTTATTACTTGACTTAACAGAGAAGGAATAGTAACAGGATTTACTTGATGCCCCTCAGCTAGAAAACCCACATTTAGATTCCATATGGAGTTGCCAGACCACATCTTCATGTGTTTAAAACCAGGGTGTCCATGGAATGAATAGAATTACACAATTTGGGTGTGGAGAGATGAAAGGGCAAGGAAGTTATATGCAATAAATTATTAATCTATGAAATTAAGATCTGGTTTTGCTTGTCAAACATTGATTTTCTCATTTAGCCTTACTAGAATTTGATAATATCACATACATTTGAACAATTTTGCCTGATCTGTAACTTCCAGGACATGGTGCTTAATTAGGTGTTGTCAATCATGTGGTAGAGTTCTTCCTCTTGAACAGGACAGTGCTGAAACTGCATCACATCTTGTAGCTGTTCAGATATGTGATTTATTGGCAACAAATCTTTTCTCAGTAACATCTCTTTTCAGTAAAATCTCAATTGTTCTAGAAAACAGTTCCATGCAAATGAATAGCAGAAGTGCATGTTATGGTGAGAAGGAATCTAATGATAATTTGGATGAAACTTCTTAAAATGTTTATTCTTCCATCTAAAGGTTGAGTGGAGTTTTCTCTGTGCTTGAGCATTTGTTACCCCTTAAATGTATCACACCCACCACATCTCCTACTGTTCCTGGAGAGTGTACCAACCTTTAAATGAATAATTTAAAGTTAACTTTCCAGAGAAGGAGTCTAACAAATAGATGTAACTGATATCTGTTAGTTACCACATTCCAGGGTACTTGATGAATAAATTATCTTTTCTTTTCCCCCCTAGCATGAAACAGTCCTAATTTTTGAAACTGCATTTGCTCAAAATATCCTTCAAAAATGCATGCAAACCATATTTTTATGTGCAAAAGGCCTTCAATCACTTGAGTCATGGGCAGGTTTGTGCTTCAATGACAAAATGTAAATACCAAATGACAAATGATTAATGTTTGCTTAGGAGAAAATATCATTGTTTGCTTGCAAAACCAGGCATTTTTATGTGCTTGATTTAAAGCCTACCAGTCACATGAAGGTCTCCATCTCATGCAGGTCAGGCAGATGGAGAACATGTCTTTCTCAGATTTTTGTGAAAGGAGAAAACAACTCATGGGGAATTTTAAAAGCAGTCCAGAAAGTTCATTCCAATAGCTCCATATCTCTTGCTGTTTGTCTCAATTGCAACACAGGAAAATAAAGCAAATATGTAAGAAAACCCTTGACTTTTTGATCTGGGGGCCTAGATAGCATCCCTGTTATGAAGAGAACTGCACTTTGCTTTACTTAGAGACAGTGACTTGCTAGAGTTCATTAAAAGTATAAATAATTTGCAACAAGAGGATGAACGGGGCTGGGAAAATTGTTTGTCCACATACTGATTGCAAGTGCATTTTTCAAATTCCTCATGAAATGATATATCCCACAGGTGATACAAATTTGCACCAGATCACTAGCTGAAAACAGCCCCATTTGCAGTGAGTTCAGAAGTCCTGAAGAGTTTTTGCCTTTCTGTACCTCTGCTCTGTAAATCAGCAAACAAGATTTGGCAGCTGTGTATTTTAGTCCCAATAATAAGCTATCCTTGAAAATGTACTTTTATCTGTGGATTTGCACAGATTCACTTTTACTTGGCATCATGTCACTTTTCAGCCCAACTGCATTTTGAAATTTAATGAGAAGCTAAAGGCTGTTTATTGAGTTATTAATTGCTTTTCACTTATCCATTAGGCTACATTTTCACCTTTTTACAAGAAGATACTTAAACACCTTTTGGCCAAAAATATACATTAGGAAAAGTTAGAGCCACCCTGATTCACAAGGGGATTTTGCATGTGCCTCAGGGAGGGACAAATAAACAACCAAATTCACTATAATATCACTTCACCCAACTTTTCTCTTGCCACTAGTTAGGTCTTAATATACTTAGAAGGTTGCTCTTCTAATTTGAACTGTGTGAGACTTTGGCTGGAGGCTACTTCTGTGTCCCAGTGATAAAAGAAGACATAAAACAACCCAGTGCCTGATCATGCTCCCTGGCTGTCAGTGAATCATGTTTAATAGCATCTCCATTGCAGTTTTGGCCAATTTGCTTGCAATGGCATCCTTTTCCATGGGCTTGCTGCTCAGCAGGCCCTGAAGCAATCTATGAATAACTTCCCAACAGATGCTGTTTATGAATTGAAGCAAATGGCTTCCCTGTTTCTCTTTTTTCTCACTTCAATAATTTTCAGTTACATTACGATGAATATTTATAGTCCTATAGCAGTGCATAAAAATGGGAACAAGCAGACCTGTGCATTGTTTCATACGTGAGTGCTGTTCTAATGGCTTTTGGCTCAATGGTTTTAATAATGTTCTGTTGATGGACTGAAAAGAAAATGCAAATTGTAGATCAGTCACTTCCATTCACGATTTTAGCAGCCTGGGCATTGATGGAAGACTATATTAGGAGCATGTATAGTGCACCTTATCTTCTGGAAATAATACACCCCCTAATAGGAGCCTACAATACCTTTCTGCTCAGCCTTATCTCCTGTGAGTAATCTCAACTATCTGCATCGTTAAATGCAGGATTTTACTCTACTGCAGACAGTTCTTACTGGGTGTATTTGGTTTGTGTGGCCAGGTTTGGTAGCAGGGGAACACAGAGGTGGCTTCTGTGAGAAGCAGCCAGAAGCTTCTCCCATGGAGTCAATGGCAGTGGCTCCAAGACAGAACCACCCTGGGCCAAGTCTGAGCCCATCAGTGTGTCTGGGATAACATATCTGAGAAAAGGGAAAAAATAAATCCATGCAGTAGAAACTGCAGGTGGAGAGAGGAGGTAGAATAGGTGAGAGAAACAGCTCTGCAGACACCAAGGTCAGTGAAGAAGGAAGGGGATGAGGCATCCAGCCCTGGTCAACTCACCATGTTGGGTTTATCAGGCTGTGGATAAAATGTCATGTGATTTCCCATAAAATTAAGGGTTGGTGGTAGAAGCATCCACTGTTTCAAGTAATTAAGTTGGAAAGTGCAAAGGAGAAACTGGTTTGTTGATCAGCCATCATTCTTTCACAGAACAGGGCAAAATTCCTGTTCAATCCTAAAAAGGCCACTTTACAACATTTTATAATTCTGTAACAGTTCTTCAATGTTGTTTTGCCAAGAAAAGTGGTTAGATTTACAACTGTAGATGTTTATTGAGGTTTTTTCCAAGGGAACTGCTGTTGGTGCTGCTTCATTCATCTCCAAATGTCTGAACTCCTTGTCATTTCTATTAAACAATAGAGAGGCTAAAGAAATAATGCCTTTACTATCACAGTAATTCCAAGATTAATAAACCCCCCTAACCTACTAGATACACTTGTAAAAGCATATTGTCTATAAATCCATGCTAGATACAAAGCATGCATATTTAAATACAGACTATGTCAAATTGTGGCATTTTCCACTGCTCTGTAATAAATTCATTTGTCTGATAAAAATAATTGGAGATATGAATGACCACACACATTATTCACACTGCACATCTTTAACACAGCAGTTTATTCCCCAGTACAGAAGCTGGAAACAGGGAACAATCTGAACAATTTCTTGTATCCTAATGTGATGGCACTCATGTGGATTGCAGCTTTTAAAAATCCACTGTAAATAGAGCACACTAAATAAATACGACTATTGTGCCTATGAAACTCAGACTCTGTGATTTCATCACTTTTGGCTCCTCATAAATGAATAAAAAGCATATACCATGTTAACTTGCATTATCAATTGCTGTCTCAGAAAAGTAAACTGAGACGTGCACTGTGTCCTCAGTTCTAGGCCATTAAGTAGTAAACTAATACAATTGCAGCCATACCAAGCTACACTTCTAGAGGCATTTCCTTAACGTGCTGAAGCCTCTTCTAAAAGGCATGGGTTGTAGAAGGTTAGCATTGCTAATGGACAGGATAATTTGACATTTGAAAATGTGGATTTGTTCCATTTTCCATCAAATCAATGACTTGAAGGGTTGTCATGTTGGATTGTAGTGAACAGATTCTGATGTTAGGGTCAGGTCTGGCTCCACACAGGGGATGGTAAGCTCAGCCCTGTGGCTGTTCAGAGAATTTGGCTCCAGCCTTGTCTCTCCATCTCTTGACTCACTTGTCTTCTACTCTTCTTGTCTTCTTCTGCCTGTGCTATCTGCTACAATTTCTGTATACATGCCTGGCACTTCTTTCCTGCCACTTTAGCAGGAAGAGAATGCAATGTACTTGTGCTTTTCTCACATTTTTCCTGTTTTTTTTTCTGGTCTACTCTGAGCAGTCCTGCACACAGTATAGAGTCATAAACAAGTCCTTCCCTTGAGACTACATTTAATTAAGGAAGGTACCAAACCCACAATAATGCAAAGGCCTAAATTTGCATTTTTCTCTACCTTTTAAGAATGAAAAAATGCAGTAAAATGTTGACTAGACATTCACGAAAATGTCTTCTTCCTGTCAATCACACACAGTGGGTTTTTATTTAATTATTCCATATAATTTATCTTCACAGTTCCCTCTATAACTCATTTCCACAGCTCCTTGCTTCCTGGACAGGTTATTGATCTAATGTGTACAGAGGAGGGTTTTTTTTAAAGTCAGTCTTTTAATAATAATCACCTATGCACAAAATCAAGGTGCTTTTTAATGCAAGCAGTAGTAAAAATATGATCAATGTGAGCGTTACAGCCTTAAATTAATTGTTTCAGCTTACACTTTAGGTAACTTTGACATCCCTTCAATATCTGATCTTTACAGAATTTTGTCATATAGGAAATGTTATCTCCATAATTCACTGCCTGCTAAGAAAGCATAAAACAAAGTGACCTGAACAATCTTCCAGTCGAAATTGAGGCTGAACTAGATACTGGCCCTAGTTTCCAGCCCCCATGGCAATGATTTAATATTTCAAAAATACCAGGGAAAAAGATGAAAAAGCTTCACCCAAAGCATTTGACAGTAATATTTGTGTTGCAGAAGGGTCACTCATAAACTGACATTGGGGTGCAGAGATTAGCTGTGCTGAAGAGGAAGATTGGGACTTTTTTCTCTAGTGCACCATACAAATTCCTGCTAAGGAATATTGCTTTCAGTTAAGTTTTCTTTTTTTTAACCACTGGACTAAGATCAAAAGCATAGACCCATTACTCCCTCCTGGTTAACCTCCATTAAGGGGGTAAATAGATGCTTTCTCAGATTAATCATGAATTGATTTTAAAAGAAACACCTTAAGTCACGTCTAGACAGTGAACTGTGGGGATCAAGCATCAACACATTTTGGATCACACATTGGTCATCTTCCCATTGCTCCTTGGGGATCATCCCTGTTAATACCCTTCAGGAACAGGAATACTGGAGCAGTCAGAGTGCCCCAGGACAGGGGAATGGATGAAATGGATGTTCTTTCCAGGAGGAAGAGATCCATATATATATAATGGCACATATCTTTCTCCAAAGGGGTTTACTAGTTCGTATGTTAGTTGTGAACTCCTGTACATTTAAACAATCCTAACGTTTAGTGTTTCTAATGAGTTGTTTACTACTGTGGACCTTCAATTTGCCACACACTGAGCAGGCTGTAAATACTGCTTCTATATAAATTATTAATAAAATCAACATCTTTTATCACTTTCTTGCCTGATGTAAACTATGATGAACTGAAAGTCCTACAAAGGCTTTTAAGTGGTTCCCCCTCCACCCTCCCAGCACACATGAAGAAAATATTTGCTTTTATAAAACAGTAGAAGTGCTTTGTCTGTGGCTAGAATAAATTTCCTCGGTGTTTCTATAGTGGATACTAATAACCAAAGTGGATTTGTTATTACCTAACAAAAGGCTAACATGCTTTATCTCTAAAAAAATCATTTCTTTTCTATTGTCTGTTTCGTCTCAGTCTTGTTTTCTGCTATAGTTAATTATTTTTCTCATGGACAAAATAAACCCCATTAGTGCTAACAAGGGAAATTCAGATTAAGGGCTCAGGGAGGCTTGGATCTTAGTGTTAACATCATTGTGTGAGCAGGAATTTATCAATTTGGGATTAAAAATTAATCACTAAAAATGTTTTAGGAGCATGATTCATGCTCAAACCAAAATACCAGAATGTTTGTTTGATTCCATAGAAGAGCAAGATGTCTTTATCTTAACTCTATGGGAATTGCACTGGAAAATCAAAAGGAATATGTCTTTAACAAAGCTAAATTTGAACCATCACATGTGATAATTTCATTTCTTTTTTTCCTTCTTTCTTTGCCTTTCCCAGAGTGACATGACTCATAGAAAAATAGCTGGATAATATCACAGATGTTCCTATACACCAATCGCTGGTTATTGCTTATCCAAATGATGTTTAAATACAAACACACAACTTGTCCTTCTGTTTCGTCATTGTCAATAATTTGTTTCAAGTGTAATAAATGGAGAAGTGTGAGCAGATGTGGCATTGACAGTTTGCTTCCTTCACTGGGCTCTGTGGCAAGCTGGAGTCACATCTGCATTTTTAGAATCTTTAATTCTTTCCCTTTTTCATCCAGACTGGAACTCCTCAGTTGGCTGCTGGGACCAGTGCAAATGGGCTGTGGCTGTGCAGGAGATCTGGAAAGCTACTGCCAGCTCAGAGCTGTGCAAACACTCAACACTCATCATCTTCCAGCTTCTGGAACCACAGGTACATCACTGCCTTCTTAGAGAGCACTGGGTAGACTCACTTTTTCAGCCACCAATGGTCTCTGAAAGCCTTGACTGCATTTATCCCAGATTTTTCCCAGTGTTTGCTATAGTACCACAGCATCCCTAACTGCTGCATCGCTTTGGTTTCAGTCCCAGCAGTGCTCTGGTAAAGTCCATGGTAAGACTTGCTGCCAAAACCAGATCAATAGGAGTTTGCAGCTCCTTGGATGTTTGGGTCATCAGAGAAGGAGCATTTCCTGTCAGGTAGAGGTGTTTGAGGGCATATTATGTATGGTGGAATTTGGGCAGGAGAGACACGAAGATCCTGGCTACAAGGATCCCCTAATCTATGGAAATGGGTAGCTTATGATTCTGGGAACCAGGCAGAGAGAAATCCCAAGGAAGAAACTATCTTAGTATAACCACAGCTGAGGCCATAAACCACTGTGAAATAAATAAACTTTATAAACATAAACTGAAAAGAAATAGTCCCTCACTTACAGTTTTGATGTGATTTATGTCTTTAATTTATTTAAATCAGTGACCCATCAAATGCAGACACACAATTAGAAATTCCGCAAAAAAATTCAACAGCCATAAGGAAACACTGAGTTTTTATTTGCTCTCCTCCTGCAGCTGTTTCTCCATGTTACATGAATTTATCTCAAAATGAAGCACAATGAGGAGTCATCTTGCCAGAATATTATTGATCTGTGATTTGAGTTCCAGGCTCAATACCCTGTGGACACAAATGTGAAAGAGACAATTTACTTCCTCTCATCCCCCAAATTTTTCAGAGTATTTAACTTCAGATGTATAAATCTGTAAGCTTTTCATAACAGTTTTGTGACCAAATATATGCCACTTATATTACTTTTGGGATCTTTCAGTAAACTAAGAATGAGTCAGTATCCTCGTATTAGTCAGCTGGTCATGGTTTGAGAGCTGCTGATATCCATGCACATGGCCCAGAGGGCTCCACACAGCCAGGCTGGGCTGGGAGGTGCTGAAATGAAGGGGTTTTTCTCTCCTTTTTTTTTTCATTCCTTTCTTTTTTTTCCCCCCATTGGTTACAGTGGGATTTGGTTCAAGCTCAATAAATTCAACAACAAGTACCGGATCTTCAGCTGGTGTAAATTTCACACATTTGCTTCAAAAGCAGACGCTGCCTTTCACAGTGGGAATTTTCCTGCTATCTTGGGTATACACAATTTGCAAGTGCTGAAGTTGGAGTGTCCAGCTCTGTAACTTTGAAAATGATACTGAGATTTTCCATGCTTCACTCTGAACAGTACTTTTCTCCTCGTTTTTACGGTCTTTGTTGTTGACTAGCAAAATATTTATTTGCACAGATATTTTCCAGAAATATGTGACCAAATTATGCCCACAGAATTTCAGAAAAACGTGGTCCGTGTATCAGGACAAAGCCAAAAATTCACAGACTGAGATTTTCTTTAGCCAGCTCTGCTTGATTTTCTTTTAGGAAATCATGCTGCTTATAACAATCTGGCCCTCCCTACCAAAACAATCCCACCCTTTTTCAGTATTTACCAGGAAGGCCACCAATGTATCAGTCATTAGTTATTGAAAATATGAGCAGAGGAAAAAGGGAGAGTTTTAATTCTCTCCAAGATACTGATTTGTAGCCTCTGAGAAGTCATTCTTTGCCTCTGCAGTAGTCAGGATATTGGTGGTCAGGGAGGAAGGGCTGATGTGTGAGAATGGGCACACAGCTTGAATGGAGCCCCTCTCTATGTGGCTGCCTCAATAAAAAGCTAGTTCACTTTTGCAGGCTTGGAACTGTACAAGTACTACCTGGAAAAGCTCTTTTATCTTCCATAGAATGGAGTTTGTTTGACTCATGAGCATATGTATTCCCCAGGAAGATATCTTTAGGATTAGGCTCTTTGAAACGCAGCAAAGACAAGTTGCACTTTCTCAAGGCTATGTCATATATAAGAGCTCCTTCTGGAGTCTGGTCATTCAAAATATTTTAAAAGCATTTTTATGTTAATAGGTTGAGCCATAAAGATGAGATAATGGCATTCAAATATTTGTTCTTGTTATACAATGATTTCCTTTTTACCTCATCTATGTCAAGGAAACCTCTTACATTCATGGTGCAAATTTTCTTTAGAGCTATGCCCACAAAGGCAGAGACTTCTTGAAGAGCCATCCAACTCTGCTCTGTGGCATTCTGTGATGGTCACAGAAATTTCTTCCTCAGCAAGACAATAGATTGAAACTGGTGATTTCTGCAAGATAAGGACCAGTAACTTCTACATGTTGTACCCTACCATTCTGCACATCATGTGAGTGGCACTCTACTCTCCTAGGTGCAATTTCAGTCTAGAGGTATGTTCTGTAGCCACTAGGCAGGTCCACATTTCTTCTTACAGCTAACCCATGCTGATAGAAATAGAAAACAGGAAAGTCATGCTAGTCCATCAGATGTGCCAAATATAAGCCCAAAATATTTAGCCCAGGTTCTAGCATGAGTTGGAGAATCTTTATGGGTGTAATATGGGACACTGGAAAACACACACTGCCCTATCCTTATCCAGAGGGTGATTGGGTAGTGGCTTGCAAGTCCATTGCCCTGACCTCAGTTTTTGTCTTTATTGTAACAGAAGCTATTCTGCATGACCCTTCTGACCATGAGCTATTCTGATCCAGGCTCCATTTCCCGGTGCCATGCAATGACAACTCCTTCTAGAGCTCTGGTAGTGATGGACAACAAGCATGGCATGCAGCTGTGTCTCTGCAATTGTTACAGCCAAGTTTGGGTGCAGATTTTTTTTTTTTCTACACTTAACACTCTTATCCATCTCACTGACAGGATTCCCTGATAGACAGTACACACCAGGTTTTTCTGATTCCTGGGATGACAGGGTGATAACAGTCTAACATCAGATCCACCATAATACAAGAGAGAGGGATCCATGATGTGTGATCTACTCTTGGTAAAATCAAGCCCCACTTCAACTTTCTAAACCCATGTGCATTAGTAGAATGATTGTAACAGGCCAACTCTTTGCTTTGTCAGCTGATACTTTTGACTTAAGGAGCTTCAGAAGCTGAGCTTGCAGCACCATCAAACCACACCTCCAAGAGGAGTCGATAATTCTCTTTTCAGTGTCATCTCCATTGACCTCAAAATGAGATTTGCTTTAGCCATACTCCGTGGATTATGGAGCCCTCTAATGTCAAGAAGCTGCACTGGGTGAAACATGTCCTCCACAGCTCAGCTCCTCACCTTTGAGCAAGTTGTGGATACAGGCAGAGTCATTCTGCTGTGCTGAAACACAGGATGATATCCTTGATGAATGAAAGCCATGTACAATGTATGCTGACTCTACATGCAGACTACCAAACTGTGCTCCAGTTTCTACTCTGATAACAGCTAACTTCATTGGTAGCTAATCAAGCCCAAACTCAGCATTGCATCTTGAAGAAACTGATATTTTTCTTATTATAGATGTTTTTACAGCAGTGGAGGCATAAAACATTTCATCAAGTACTGATAGGGAAATGAGGTAAATAAACACTCTGTGTTGCATGAGAATTTTCTTTGCAAAGTAGATACAAGGAAAATTTCTGGAAGGAACCAGTAAGTTAAAGTTAGAAATGAAATCCTGCCAAATCCTTAAAGTTGGTAAAAATATGTGGTTACCAAAGAAACAAAGACTATGAAGAGATAGCCATGCCATTGAACCTCAAGCATTGCCCAGTGCCTGAAAGCAAAAACAAGCTGTATTAATAGGAGAGAGTTTACCATGTAACAATGAGAAAATCTGTAAAAATGGCTTAAAAAGCCAGTCTAATTTTCCATGACTCTCTGTAAGCTCAGTAATACTCATTAGTGTCTACATGAATTTGTTAAACCTTCTCAGCATTGAGAAAACATGACTTCATTCCATTTGGATTTGTTTGCATCTAAAATTTTCACATGCTGTAGCTTTGTTGGGAGTGACAATAACTTATATTTGAGGATTAAAGAAAGGCATGATCTATTCCACATCTCAACAGCAGTAGCTAAATACTGTAATCTACCACATTTCTAAAAGCAATCAAATGCACAGATCTCTGCCCTTACAAGCAAGTGAGCTTGGCTGTAAGAGGAGCACTCTGGATTTCATAATTACATGAAAAATGAGATGGATGCAAGTAAGGCTATGAGCTGATGCAGCCTGATTGTAACAACAGGGTCATTAATAGTTATTAATGATAACTGGGATAAGCTGTCAGACACCATCCATGTGACATGAACAAATGATTAATACATGTGTCTTGAGGAAAAAAATGATCCTTGGCTGAGACTTGGGGGAGCTTGCAAGCTAGGAGAGTAGGTCCAACAAAATACAGAAAGAGTGCATTTGCTTTAAATTTGGATAATCTGTGTTTGAATGTGGAGCCCAGCACCCCATGAAGACCCACCATGGAAACAGCAATGTCACAGATTTCAGAAGTTAGGGGCAATGAAATGCCCCTGTTGGCTCAGAAGCCTTTATTCACCCCTGACTAATTTCATTATGCTGCTCTAGCTGACATACTGATTAAAAGAAAGTCATTCCATTTAATCATTAGGTAAACAGAACACAGAGTGCTTGGTAGGTTTGGTAAATATGAAGCAGATCAGTTATTGCTCCTCAGGTGCTGATAGCACTATAACACTGGATTATCTCCTGTGCTATCAGCACCCTGTCCTGCCACAGAGAAACTTCTTGAAATTGCAGCATCATAAACAAGAAGGCTTTGGGTATTTGCTTTTCTCTCTTTCAAATAGACATAATCACTCAGGAGTACCAGGATGGTTAAATTACCCTTAGAGCCAAATGACTTTGAATTAGATTTCTTTTCTTAACTGCATCAATCCTCTATGCACCACTGGTACCTGTGGAACCAATGCACCAAAATATCTTCTCTGCTGGGCAGACATTTTGCCATCCAGTTACAGCCCAAGGTGGATGTAATCCATAAAACCCCTTCAGTAGCTCATGCTATGATGTATAGGCTATGTATTTCTCCAAATGAAGAGATGTCTGAGTCTGCCCACACTGATGCTCATCTGATGGCCATCAAAGAGTCTTCTCCTGTGTCAATGCTGTCAGCCCTTACTGAACTTGGTGTATGACTTAGAGTTTTCAAGGCAGATAAAGGCATTGCCACAGCAGGATGGGATTTTGCAGAGTACTCCTATAGATCCAGTTCTTCAAAGCAATGGGAACCTTACTATTGATTTCCATGAGACTGGAATAAGAGTACAACTTTCCAAGTCCCTGCTGTGCAAAAAATTCCGATTGTATTTTAAAATTTAGGGATCATAGAATTGCTTGGGTTGGAAGGAACCTTAAACATCATCTAATTCCAACCCCCAGCCATGAGCAGAGACACCTTCCATCAGACCAGCTTGCTCAAAGCCCTGTCCAGCTTGGCCATGATGATGTCATGAGGGCTAAACTAAGCTGAGCTAAAGCACTGATGGGCATCTTCCCCATTATTTCACTCTTGGCCATGGAGGATCACTCCTTTCCTTGCACTTGCACTGACACCATCTGACCTGAAAGCCCAGGGGAAGTGATGGGCAGGGTGTGCAGAGCTGGAGGGGAAGGCAGCACAGCACAGAGTGTGCTTTTCCTTGGACACAGCTGATCTTTTCCTCAGATCCACAGAAGTATAGAGCCTTGCTATGCTGCCTTGCAGAGGTACCACAGAGGAGAATGTGCCTAAATCCTTCTAAAAGCATGTGCTGTCATTCTGCAAGAAACAGCCACCATGGGTCCCTTGGGTAGGAGCTTTGAAAAGGCCCAACTTTGCAAATTAATATTTTTCAGGCAGTTCCTGTCATATTTATTATTACAATTACTATTACGACTATTGACATTTTTGCCCATAGTTGCTCATGCACTTTCACAGAGTGAGGATAAAATTGGAACCCAATTAATTTTTCCAATTCTGCTCTCACACCTCTGAAAACCAAGAAATTCTGCAGTTGTCACCAGCTTGCCTATTATTTTGTTTGCTGCTTCCCTCCTGAACAGTGGCATCAAGAGGAGCTTATTTTTTGATACCTTGTTGTCATTTCTCTTTGTTTTCTGCTTGTGAGGCGCTGATGGCTTGTTGCAAATTGGAGAAGTTTCCCTGCATGTCAGCTGTCTGGACAAACTGCAGGAGCAGGTTAGCTGGGAATAAAACCTCCTGGAGATGCCAGTTTAATGCTGTTTGCATGGCTTTCCCTCTTCAGTTTGCAATCACTCTGACTTCAAAGAAGTGTTTTACAAGTTCCTACATTCACAGCTTTGTAGAGAAAAATATTTGTTCCATCTTCCCATCAGGTACTCTCAGAAACAGCCTTACAACAGCTGGGAAAGGAGAGGGAGGCATTTTATTGTTCTGATTCTCTTAAAGCAGCAACACCTTGCAAAACTGCAGGACACTTAGAGGTGCTGGGATTTTTTTGCTATTATCCTTCCTAGCTTGTGTGTTCCAGTTTAATGCATCCTCACAACCATGATTTTCCATGAGCATAATTAACATTTTGCTTTCTGAATGCATCAAGATGCATTTGCTGGTCAGACTGGAAGCTGAGCTAGGGAGGATTGTTCCTCATTTGGCAGCATATTAATGTTCTTGGGAAACATCAGTCTATTTGCTAAAATTTTGTTCAAACAAAACCTCAGCCAGAAATGCTGTTGGGCTTTTCACATGAATCTTTCCAATGGCCTTGTTTCAAGCATGAATTTTCTTCAGAGGCTGTTGTATGAACTTATTTATTTATTATTAAGGACACTGCAGATGGAGAAAGATAAAGGCAAACCTGCAGAGAGATGCATATCCTAATCACAGCATACAGTGAGGTGTGGAGTCGGTTATTAGGATAAAAGTGTGGCCATGAACAGTGACAAAATCCTCATTGCCTTCAGGAAAATCAGCATCTTTCCAGTGTCTCTTTTGTGAGAACAGAGGTTCTCCTTCTGTGACTGAACCTCGTTTCTAATTAAGTCACTGGTTTCAACCTCATGATGAACTTCATCTATTTTTTTCCCAGTCACTAAAAAATTAGACTTCTTTAAAATGAACTGTGAATTCTACAGAAATATTCTGGTTTAGACAAAATTGTCACTGAGTTACTAGGTGTTTTGTGTCAAGAAGACTGCAAGATTGTGGCACAGATTTTGCACTGGTGCTGAGAAAATTTACCCTTCAGGCCTGTGTCTGAGTCTCCTGTTTGCTTGATTCATTGCAGATTTTCCCCTTATCGGATGAGTAGCTTGACCATTTGATTTTATTGTTGGTTTCTTTCCAGATGCCAGAAGTACTGAGTATTTAAACAGCAGGAAATTGAAAATTGATTCTCTACAGCAGTTATCTGAGATATGGTTCGAGTTCTCACTTCAAGTTAGCCAGAGCAAAGAGCTAAAGCACTCTCAAGGGAGTGCCAGCTTGACAGATACTCTGCAGTGATTTCTGTGGCATCTTCGAAGAGAAATTCAGAAATTATGCTTTTGTTTAGTGAAGTCTCCTGTCTATTCTCTCCTCTACTAAACAAGCACAAAAGTAAGATGAGAACTAAAAAGGATTTTGGATTCTTTGCGTAATACGCAGACACCTTTCAGCAGAGACACTGGTGATGAACAGTCCAATAAGGCAATGATCAGATTCAGGCTCTTCAGGATTTTCTTCAGTTGTGCTGTGGCATGGCCAGAGGCTGCAGACACAGCTCAGCCCACTGCTGCTGGATCTCATAGATGTAGCTACATAGGAGAAGGCTCTTGCCCAAAGTACCAACCCTTGGATTGCAACAGGAGCCAGAGGGTTGGATGGGACAAAAAGCAGGACATGATGACACACCATTGCTGGAGCTGAGATGTCCACAGAGACAGACATCAAGTGCATGGAGAGCTGTTCCTACAATCACACATCCACTGCTGAGCAGTGTTGGAGACTTGTGTCTCAACCTCTGCCATGTACTGAATGAACTTCAGTTTCCCAAGCAGCTCCCAAGGCTGCTGAAACAGGAATGCACTCAGTAGAGCCAAGTGCTTACTGTAAAAATAAGTGACATGACATAAAGTCCTATTTTTAACAGCATTTCTACAAATTTGACATCCTAATGGAGATGTACTGACTCAGAATGGTAACCTTTGTCATCTTGAGCAATATATAACTGGTTAAAACAACACTTGGGTCAGAGTTTAGTGATGTTTTCCTCAGCAAAATTAATGAAACTGATCTTGGGTAAAACATTTGCAAGAATATAATAGTGGCTTAGATATTTCCCTGCCCAAGCTTAGGGTGGCTCAAGCAGCACCTGCAGTGATCTCCCATCACATGTCACTTGGCCTCCACAACCCAGGATGTGTGAGAGAGCTCAAACCCATTTTATGCTCTGGCAGGAGAGTGAGTGCAGTAATGATTCATTATTACAGGCCACTGTTAGTTCAATACAGATTGATTTGGCTCTGTATCTTTTTGTCTAAAATGCATCTCCACACAAATGGGTCTGGTGTGTTCAAACTTCCTAAATAATCATTTCACCAAAATTCTGTAATAAATAAATTACCCTCAAAAATCTTCTGGAATTACAGATAAATCAGCAGATTCTCTGTTCAGCAGCAGCAATAAATCCTTCCTCTATCACAGCATACAGTGTTTACATTTGCCTAGGGGCTCTAAAACATTATGAGATGAAATGATTTTCCTGTTCCTTGGTGTCTGACTGCCATAGAATTTAAGTGTTTCATGAATTTAATTGTGAAGTGAACAGTTTAACATTTTTTCAGCCCCCTGTGGGAAAATGGAAGGAGGAGCCAACTGGATATTATGCTGCCTGGAAAATGATTCCTATTTAAAATGAAACGGTGATGACTGTATCAGGTGAGATTCAGAAGGGCAGCAAATTATCCCATGTCCATTAGAGATCTGTGCAAACTGTTAGAAGAAGATTTTGGTATCATAAGGAGGGCTTAGCCTTCTGCTTGTGATCCACTTTCATTCCAGGTTGCATAAATATCTTTATTTATGCAACATTAAGCCAATTTTTAGCATTTTCCTGAAAATCTATTAGTTGCTCTCAGGCTCTCTGAAAGGGATCCTATTTCATTGCAGGAGAATTCATCTGTCATGTTCTGAAGAGAGTGTTTATATCTCTAGCAGCTAAAAGCTTGTAAAAAGGCAGCTGCAATCTTTTGCTAGGGCAGAGCAGAAGAAACAAAAACTACTACTGCTGCTTAGATGTAAAAAGAATTCTATTTTCAATAGGAAAAAATTGTCCTGACTTGCCTTGATTACTGAAATCAAGGAAAACATAACTTCAGTCAACCAAACCATTTTTGTACAATTTTGGGAATGAGAGAGAGGATTGCTGTACAAGATGGTAAAGAAAACAAAACTACTAGTTGCACCTCCTTTAAACATACAGCCCTTTATATTTTTATTTTCCAATCCCTATTTTGTTTTCTTGGTCCTCTTTTATTCACTTTCCTGCTTTGTAAGCCATATGTGAAGGAATTCTATGCTATTGTGTGTGATCCCTTTTTCTGACTTCCCTGCCTGGTGCACAGAAGTCAGGGTGTGACATGAACAACAATTTGATGCACAGAGCCTACAATGCCAAGAGATTCTTGGATTTTATTCAGGAGCAAATGACAACAAACCCTTTGAAAACCTGAGAAGAAGGTGGGGTAGTAAAAGGGATGTGTGGGAGAAAAGAAATATAAAAAAAGGATCAAAGCAGAAAAATTTCAGTTGGCGAGTGATAATACAACTCTTCAGTTTCCTAGAGTGAAATCTGTAGCTTCCAATATATTTTAGTGATGGATCCTGCATAGGAAACTTAACCTAAATTAGTCATTATAAATTTGTTTTCTAACCAAAAAAATAAATTAAATATAATGTTATAAATTTTGCTAATGTGCTTGGGAGTGAAGCAAAATCAGCAGTCAGAAAAAGAGAACTGCTGACAATCTCAATGAAGAAGAAAATCAGTCAAGTATAATGTTCATCATTCCTTATTTACTGCCATAATTAGAGCCCAGAAATCTGCTCTGTGATGTGCATGGCTTGCTTTGTTCAAGATGTTACTCACATCATTTCTTTGGGAGTTGTCTTCCCTTGCCATCTACTTAATACACATCCTTTTAGTATGCATGGGCTGGAAATGAGTTCTTCCAAAGTTCCTGGCTGTCCCAGCACCTCTGCCAGCTGACACAGAGACAAATGGATCTGCTCCCAGGGACATGGCTGCGATGCATTGCTTTGGTTCATTACAGCTAATGCCTGGCTATGTGCTCAATAAATGTTCTTTATCACTGAGAATTAGCAGTGGGGTGAACGTCTCTCTCGAACCTTGGAGTCACAGTCAGGGTTAAGAATGACAGAATCTGAGTGTTGGGAGTTGGAAGAAAGAAAAGAGTCAATGTGAAAGCAGAACAGCCCAGAAACTGGAGTATTCCTGCATCTCTCTTCGGGTGGAACTGTGCATTAGCAGATGGCAGCCTAAAAACAATATGTGCTGAGAGAGCTTGAGATGTATGGCAAGATTTTCAACACCTACGCAACCGTTCAAAGGAGTATTGTCTGTCAGGGGCGGCTGAGGAATTTACAAGTTGCTTTTGTGTGGATTTCTGAAGCTATTATCTGCAGACGATCAGCCACGGGATGTTGGAGGCAAATTCAAGGCAAATTTTTACAAAATGGAATACGATAACTAGTCATAATATTAATCCATAAGCTTTGATGTGAGCATTGTAAAACACATCTAAAGCAGCCCAGACCCCTTTTATTGGTAGATCATGGAGCTAGGTTGGTTGTGAGAGGCAGCAGAAAATTGCAACTGAAGAGCAAATCATGATCTTGCCATCTGCCTGGAAGGAGCTGTTATATAGGGTTTGCTGTCAATCAACCAACCTGTTTTGAAGCAAAGGCAGAACAGTATATGATTTTTTTCCCCCCCATGCTCATTTCATGCACTAATTCCTTACTCAGAAACTAACCATTTCCAGTACCAGCACAGCTCTGGCTGCAGCTCCCTGCCCGGCCCTGCAAACAGGGAGATGAGGTGTGGAAGAGTATGTTCTTCTTAAATAATGACAGAGCCCATAGCTGTAACAAGGAATGAAATCTTAAGGTGCTGTGTTTGTTAAAGTGATGGCAACAGGGAATATTGGCTGCTGTATATCACATATTCATGATAACCCTCACTTTTTTTTTTGTTTTTGTTCCAGTGGGAGAACTTTCCCCCATCTATCATTTCCACCCCTTTAAGGCTGTCTTTTGTGTTGCTTTATGATATTTTTTGGCTGGTTGGGGGTAGTTTTTTTCATGAACATAACTAAAGGCAAAAATTGTTGCTGTCTGCCTGCTTTATCTTTTCAAGGATTTTCCTCCTAACTCTAGGCTATAGTATTGCACAGCAGTGTATTTCATCCATAACCAAAGTTCCTTATGTAGCACCTGTAATCTGAGGATCTCCAAGCATGCTAAAATAGGTGTGTGGAAGCCACACCATGCCCCTGCAGAGTTCAGGGCATTTTAGAAGTAATAAACTGAAATATAATTTAATATCATAGAGTGAATCCATTCTAAGAGTTCACACTGCAGGGGACAAGTAGCAAAGAAACCTCTCAATTTGTTAATGTTTTTTTTTTCACCCCTGGCTTTCTTTGTGATAAAGTAGAAGCAAACACATAGGTTTGCAAATAAGCTATTTGGTCAATCCCCTGGTGTAATGTAAGAGCTGAGATTTGCTCTACAGCTGGGGCCAAGGCAGAGTTAGAGGACTTTAAAGTGCTATTTTCAGGGCAACACCTGGACTTATAAAGACCAGAAGTGCATCACTGCAGAGCTGATCTGGCAGCTTGCATTTTCCTTTGGCAGTGGCAACAGCCAGAGCTTCCTTTCCAAAAGAGGTGCTGAGCTATGCCAGGGTGTGCATTTGATGCATTGAGCACCCAGGCAGACCTGGGTGTCTGGAAACATTTCACAGCCAGGAGAGGCATTTTGCTCACAGCAGTATTCCCTGGCACACAGCACAACCATCCTGGCATATTTCCCAAATCATCCTGGTTGTGCCTTGTCAATGGGAGTTACTCTAATCAAACAAAATACTTTGCACTTGGTATTTATTGGGGCTTCAAACCAGATCCTCCCTGTGCTCAGGTGATTTGAGGTTATAAAAGCTCCCAAGAGGTGAGGGGGTGGTCGTGTGGTGTTGGTTGCTTCTCAAGTTGGGTAGGTGGCTGAAAATTCATAGCAGAAAGTCTTTGAGCTAGAGGAAGGCAGAAACAAGGACTAAATTTGGCTGTGAGATCAGACCTGGGTTGGTCGTGGTTTTTTTTTAAGGCTGGTGCTTAGGAAATAGAATTTTGAGGCTTGTGGTTTTCTGGTTGTTTTCATGGTTTGGGCTTTGAGCTTTCATGGTATGTTTAGGGAGCTTTTGCGCTTTATACTTGTAGGGTGTTTGGGGCTGACAGGGAAAGGCTTGATGGGTTTTTGAGCTTTGGGCTGTGTAGCAACTTTTTTTGTATGGTTCCTGGTTGCTTTTCCTACGATTTTCCCTCTGCTAGGAGAAGGTGGAAGTCTGGCTGGGCTGGGGGAGCCTGCTGCAATGCAGCTGGGCAGGAGATGGGGTATCAAGCTGGGGGTAATATGCTGAATGTTATAGGGAGAATTTTGTTTCCTAGATAGCCTTCTCTGAAAACACCTGAAATATGTCAAATTTGGCCAAAGAGGCTTAATTTCACTGTTGTTGAAGCCTCCTTTTCTTATTTCTTTGGGATAATGAGAGAATCACAGAATGGTTGAGGTTGGAAGGGGCCTCTGCTGATGGTCTAGTTCAACCTCTCTGTTAAAGCTGGTGAAATAGTAGAGATTTAATAAGTTTAACTGAAACTTAATAACATACTGAGTGTAAGAGAGAGTGGAGATAACCCAGTGATGACGTCTGAGCTCAGCATGTGGAATTTGCTTCCCAAAGTGTCTGAATGGCTTTGCTTTTCTTGGGTTTATTTTCTTTGTGTTGTGCATATTGGAAATACTCTACCTTCATGTACAAATTGACTTTTCAGCAGCAAAAGTAAACGCTAAACCTGTGTAGGACTAATATTTGACATAATGAAAGTGCGAAGTCAGATGCTAAATGTTCTCTCTGGCCATAGATAGACAAATTTTCACTCTGCCTCATGATTTGTCTGTTGTAGATGGGTCTTGTATGTAATGTAGTTTTAGCTGGTCAGGAAAGGCAACTGCAGCCTGACAAAAGTAATAGTTTGTTTTCAAACTAGGAATGTTTCAATAGCATTTTATTTAATGTGTTCAACTAGGCTAATCTAAGAATGGGCTGGAGGCTCTTTAGTTTGTGCTGTGCAGAAGTTGAGAATCCATGAGAAGATTCTGTGTTTTCAGATCAGGATGATCTCTCCAGCTAATGTACAGCTGATAAAGGATCAAGAGTATCACAAGAAACCATGAACTGGCATCACTCTAGGGCTGTTTTAACTCCAGTTTATTTGCTTTTTTGTATCTCTGAACTGAAACTAAATAGGCAATTCATCTCTATTGTATGATGGTTATGTTTACCTGCCATGATACCTTGAGCACAGTCGTGTTTTTCTGTTTGTATTTGAACTATATTGAGTGCTATTGAAATTTTGTTGCATGATGATCATGTACTGCACAGATAATTTGTCTTGTTAATCCTCAGCAAGTGCTGATCTTGTCAGCTAATGGCAAGTTATAGATAAGGGTTGAGACTTTTTGTGTGCATTGTCCTACATAGTTTAAAAATAACTAGGACACAAACTTTTTTGATATAAACCTCCCTGACAAATATAGATGTGTTCTTTTTTCTTTCTCTCCTCTCTTAGGCATGGGAAGACTGTAAGAAGCAGAATCATTGCCTTCCAAACACAGTAATTGGGAAGACTAGACACTTCTGTAACAAGGAATAGCAGCATATTTAAGGTAGGCTGGGAAGAGTAATTGTGAAAATCCTTCCTTTTGTGGTCTGCTCTCACTTCTCCCTGCTTTTGTCAGTATTCAGGCTTGTTATTGAATTCTTTGTTGTTTTCCAGTACAAGCTACTTACTGTGCTCTTGTGGTTTGGTGTTTGTTTTTTTCCTCTAATGGCTTTGACTATGTCATTTTTCTGTTTGGATCTTCCCTGTATATTTGGGAATGGTTGACAAAACTGCTGCTTTTGCCAAGCAAGTTTGGTGTGGCTGAGGCAGCAAGAAGAGAAGTATTGCAGTGATGTGGCATGAGATAACAGGGTAGAAATGAGCCACCAGGTCTTGGTGCCAAGTACAGCAGGTGGAGCATCTCCATTGAGTGTGTTGTGCTGTTCCCTGTTGCTGTATCCTTGGCTGGTTGTCTATACCTACATTCCTGCACCTGTGCTGGAAACAGACCAAATTTCCCAGCACCCTGTACTTGGAGTGGGACAAGAACTGCCTGAACCACCCCTTGGATTCTAATAGGAAGTGCACGTGTTGTTCAGCTCTGCTTCTTCAGGCTTCCAGAGTGTGTGGTCTTTGTGTTGACCAGCAGAGACTGTGGTCACAGCCAGACAGATCACCAAATATATCCTTGGTGTTTTTCCTTCATGAAAAATCATGTAGCTTTCTTGCTAAACTTTTCATGCTCAGCATGTTTACATCCAGGAAAAACAGTGCATTTTCTCTTGTCACTGGAAAATCTATAGGAGAAAAAAACTTGACAATACAGGCAAAAGGACTTAATGCTGTCACAGAAGACATAGGAAGGAGAGGAAAGAAAATAGGTTCAGCTTGGTCGTTGAGGTTGGACCAGACTTCCTGCAAGAGAGGGAGAAAAGTGGTGATGATTGAGAAAGGGAAGTCTCAGGGCAGGGAAAGTTTTCCTGGGATTATATCAGATGTGGAGCATCTGGCTGAGCACAGGGATATGCATGTAGGATGTTGAATATTGTTACTCATATGCATGGAACATGGTTTATAAGCATTTTGCTGGGCAAAGTTGTGTTCATGTCTGGTGTCTAGAGAGCTCAGAGGACTTGTGCACTCCCTGTACCAAAGGAATTCTGCTTTACACTGTGTTCCCTGTTCCATTGGTGGGGGGCGAACCACACAACAACCAACTAAGAGCAAGAAGCCAGGGAGGCTCAGGGCCCTGGATGAGGATTTCTTGGCTGGTTCTACTCTGGGCTTTGTGGCTGCTGTTCAGGCAATCACATGTAGGCAGCTCAATCTTCACAAGCTCATCTGCCTGTTCTCCATGTGGGCTGGTTCTCAGTGGAAGACAAGCTGTGTGGGGAGGTGAAGGGGCCAAGCAAAACTTCTGCTCTGTCATATTTTTAAAAAAGCACTTCTACAAACATTGTGAACCTAAGATAAGATAGTCAGAAATTTGGCTTTTGGTGGAATGAAGGTAAAACTTGTTGTGAGACTACACTTGGCTCACCTGGGTAGGAACATTGAAGGAGTGAGGAAGTGCAGTGTGCAGTGCCTGTTGCCCAGGCAGCAGCCAGGGTGGAGTTAGGGTCTCTAAGAAGGAGCTCTTTAGGGTGGGTGGAAGCAGCTGGGAGGGGTGGAGAACACAATCTGTGAAAAGCAAAGCTTTGTTGTCCCAGGAGCACTAGAACTAATGAGTTTTGCTTTTCCAAGGTGGTGAGCCTTCTCCAGACCCTGTGAAATACATGCCTGGGGCGTGTGATGTTGCACCTCTATGTGGGGAAAAGGCATGTGTGGGGGTGGAGGAGAGAGGCAGAGGAGGCAGCATACAGAAAGTAGAGGCCAGAGGCCCTTATTTGGGTGCAACCACCAATCTGCTGTCTGTATGAGCCTGCCCGAATTGCATATGCTCTTCTTTTCAGTGTGCCCAGAAAATTGTGATAAATAGAGGTTTAGGCAGGGAAGAGCATTATTTTTGCCTATTTTTGTCATTCATTTGGCATCTCTAGATGAATGGTGCAACCAAGAGGACAAGGCTATTCTCCTTGTGCATACAGCCCCTGTGTGAGACAGACTGTCTCAAAGACATTAGGATGCTTGCTGACCCTTTGCAACCTACCTTCACCTTGGAAATACCATGCCAGTGTAATGGTCTGCTTTTGGCAACTGTGCCAGCAACCCCATGCAGTCTTTCAGTCACAGCTGTGGATAGGTAGTTTTTTGTGCTCTCCAGCTGGGATAGCTCAGGTCTCAGTTCTGTCTTTTCTTCTGTGTGCCATCAGGTATCAGAGTGGGGGTGGAAGGACTTGACATTGACCTCCCAGGTGTAGACCACATAACCCAAAGGCTGTTCTACCCCTCTGCTCTGCAAGGAATGGGTTCATCCTGCCCCTGTGCTGGGAGGGAGCTGCCACTGCACAGGATGGTTGGCATAACCTTTTGTCCCATCTCCCTTCTGTCTAGAAACTGTCTTTGAGCCTTACCTGTTCATGAGAAAGGATTTTGATATGTGCAGACTACTCACTAGTGTCTCATTTTTCCTTCCTGTTTTCTTCCATTGTGTCATTAGCCCCACATTGAGTATGGGCCCATGGGCACTTGTAAAGCATCATTCCCTTCCTGTCAAAGCCAAGTGAGGAGGCTGAAGTAAAGCCCCAAAGTATCAGGTGAAAATGACACTCTGCTTAGCTCAGAGGGTAAGAGGAGCTGTTTCATGTCTTGTTGGCCCACTGAAAGTTAAAATTGGCAGCAAAGACATCAAAGCAGGTGTGAAGATGCTTCTGCAAGTTTTGCCAAGGACTCCTGGGTTCCTTTCTGATGCTGGGAGCCAGGGCAGGGGAGAGACTGCAAGCAGAGCCTGTTTAATATTCTATTCTGTCCCTCTGATCTCCCCCTACTCTGCAGAAGCAACATGTCCCATGTTTCTTCAGAGCTTGTCCTGAGCAATAGCAGCATCTGTCAGGGGTTACGGTGGCATTAGCCTCATGGAGCTGGGAGTTAGCAGTGCTTGGCAGAGTGACAGTTCTGCTGTACCTTACATAAATCTGGATCTTGCATAAATCTGTCTCTGCCTACTCTGCCAAGGTGTGTGGTCACAATTTGTCTGTTTCCTCCTGCTAGCCACAAGGCCTTTCAGTTTCTTAGAAAATTATATTTGCTTCTTGATGCCCTTTTCCTTCACCTTGCTTCACAACCCTCCATCTCACACCCTCTCCCTTGCAGTTTCCCCACAAGTCCTAAAGGGAACATGTCTTAAGCAGGTGTTTTTGGCTTTCTCCCAGTGTCTAAGGAAATTTTTGTGGAAAACAAGAAAACCTTTATGAAACAGATTACTACAACCCTAACCTCACTTGTGCCATATGTTTTCATACAAAGTACCTTAAAAAAATATATTGGCCTCTTGAAAGCAACTCAGGTCACCATGAGGCTTGTCCTGAACTGCCTTCTCATCCCCAGCACTGCTCAGGGACCAGATGGGAGCTACACTACAGTGGTGGCCTGTGCCATGGGGAGGGTCCATGTGCCAGTGCTCTCCTGTATCACTTTGTCACACACACCTCGCTCTGGTTGTTTTATTGTTTTAAGGCTGTCATAAAGAGCTGTTCTGAGCATTGTGGCAGACACCAGTATAATGTTCCTGTTGGTCTGCATGACCAAGTTCTTAGTATGTATTTCCCAAAAAAAGTAGAGCAGCCTCAAAGAGTTTGTGATCTGTGAAGTAAACTCATTGCACCTCTCAGTGAGAGTATCCATTGAGATATGTGTCCTTGGGGGCCGAGAAGGAGATACTTGAGAGTAAGGGTACTTAGTACTGTTATTATTTGCTTTTGTTTGGTGTCTGGTGCTGGTAAGCAATGAAGGTGGCTCACTCTTGTACCACAGGTTATCAGGAGGGGAGGAAAAATCCCACATTGTATTACAGCACTCACTCTGGGCTCTTAAAATGGAAGTTTGTTTTGTTTCCAAGCCTTTTTTTCTTTTGTAAGCAGAGGTAAGAGCTGTAATGCCAAGTGAATGGTATGTACTAAGTCTATACAATGGCTCTTTAAAAAATAATTACATATGGTACAAGAGGGAGAGGAAACCACTCCATTCCTGTAAATGGCCACTTAAGATGTGGAGAATAAATAACTGCAATAAATAATCTGGCGTGGCTGAGCTTTAGCATTTAGGAGTAAATCAGAGCTCTCTCCCCATTGTCTGCTAAGATGCATTGGAAATGGAGTTGGGAGGAAAGATTTCACTCAGAGTTGTGGCAAGGTGTTGGAAAGACCATGGGAGTGTGTTGGAATCTCTTGCTCTCCCCTGCGTTTTGTTATACCTTCCCCTGTTCACAAGCATGTGAAAGGGAAAACACTCCCTGAAGTCTCGCCTTCCTCTTGTGAATTAAGTGCAAGAACAACGCCGGGGAATAAAGCCTCTGCTGGCAGAATCAGCACATCCCCAGTCACTCCTTGGCTGCTCTGTCCTTCAGCTCTGCCTTCCCACCCGCACCTGCCTCTCTGGCTCTCTCTGCTCCTCTGTGAGCACAGCCCGAGTGTTGGTATTTAAATGCAGCTCCAGTCGCTGCCGAGTGCCTGGCTGGGGCTCGCCAGCGAGGGCTGTGTCGCTTTAAGGCATGTGATGCTTTCCCGAGCAGGGATGTATTGAAATAGGCTACGGTACTTCAGCATCCTATAGCAGTGTCCGTTCCGCTGCCTTCCTCGCACTGCCGAGTCCGGCGGCTCTGTCCTCACACAGAACCTGCTCCTCGTCCCTAAGTATCCTGGAAAGCTGCAAATTGTCTTCAAAGGTCTCGTCAAGCAGAAGGTGATGCTAGGAGATGATTTAAAGGTGAAAATGAGAAGGTTTCCACCCCTCAAACCTTGGCCACTTTTGTGACGGCACAGTCTGAGAGCTCAGATGTCTTCTTTACTCTGGAAACAGGATTTGTAACGAAAAAGATTTTTTTTTCTACTTTTAATCCCGGTAAAGAAGATTATTGGGAAGCTGTAAAGAAAAAAAAAACACCTTATTGTGATACAGATGGATTTAAAAAAGTATTAGATCTTTCCGATGAACACTACTAGAGTGCTCTGCTCTTGGTTGGATTACTCAGGTAAGGAGATGCTTCAGGATTTAAGATGCAGAAAGCAGATCTGGAACTCATAATAATAATAATAAGTGGAAAATAGTCATTGCTGTGTGTCTTTGCTAATGATAAGTAGATCTGTGTGTAGAAATGTGTATGTGACAGCAGTTTGCTGGCAAACAAGCGTATGAGGAAACATATGTGAGAAATGCTGGGGTTTGAGCAAAGGGAGTTTGAAACAGTGTAGTTTGAGAGAGGATTTTATATTTAAAGAAGAAAAGGGCAGGAAGCTAATAATAAAGCCTGAGTGGGTTAAGTGAGTCTGCTCTCCATGTGCAAGGAATGTGATGCCGGAGGAAAGGCACAGGAGCATTTAGCAAGCTGTGGAAGTTTGGCTTTGCTTTGCTCTTTGCCTGGGATTTTTAAAGTTCAGTTTAAATAACCTGAATACCTGAAATATCCCACTTTGAGAGTCACCTTTTCTTCTTAGCTTGTGGTATAAAAAGCATGGGAGCACCAAATATGACAAGAAGGCTCTAATTCCTGAAGACACGGGAAGCCTACTGGGAGCTCCCTGCTCCGAGGGTGTTGAATCTGTTTTGCAAGATAAATAGGTCTAAAAAGAGAGGAGAGAAAGTGCATTGTGTACTGCAAAGCAAACAGTTGGAAATGAAATTGATTACATGCTAAGCAGTGCATCAAGCACTCAGTACAGAGAGAGGAAAAGCCTCATGCTGCTCAAAATAGTGTTTGGGTATTCTCTATTAATTAGACTTGTCAGTTTATGTGGTTCATTTCAACTAATTAGACTAAAAAAAAGCTTCCCAAAGACTGTGCTGCTTTAAAATTGGGACAAAAAAATGTATGTGCATATATTTTATTACCACTCTATTTCACTATTTTAATAGTCTTAATTTTCCTACTGCAGAAATCACATCCAGACTTTTCAATGTTAAAATTTTTTTTTTTTTGGTAAGGACAAGATTTTTCCATGTGATGGATTTAATCCTTCCAAGTATTTCTTGCTCTGAAAATGATGTTCAACTGATTGGATTATTAGATAGAGAACAGCATCCTGTCATTGGCTGAATGAGGAGAGTGCCTGAAGTTTGATTAATCTGGCAATATGAAATGCAGCAGAAGGTGTTGTTAAGGGAACTGGACGATGTGTAGCGTAGCTGAGCCTTGTTCAGCTCCCAGTCCTTGCAGGCATTGAGAAAGAGCTGTTGAAGTTAACAAGTCAGAAGGAAATTTTCCCAGTTAGCACAATAGTGAACACAAGTCTGAAAAAACCAGTTGTCTATATTGGATGGCCAAGTATGGCAGCACCAGGAGACAAAGAAATTGCTTTTCTCCTTTGCAACAGGAATGTTTTTAAGATTTTGACACAATTTGTTTTGTGAAAACATCAAACCTTCTAGAGAATACATCTGAAATTCAGTCTGGCCATGCTCCAGTCCCTGTACATGCACAGGTCGAACAAAAGGAAGCTGATTTCATCTGGGGATTAGAACACAATTCTGAGAAACAATTACTTTCTTTGGTAGACAGAAGCATGATTAAAAATTTATGCTTGCAAAAGTGGAAAAAAACCCCAAACCCTGACAAACAAACAATAAACTGTTACCTTCTGGGTCAATATTACCCTTGCAGTTTTGGGGATGGAGTATTTTGCTAAGCATTTTGGATATCTGAGGATGTTTTATACCTTTCTGTAATGTGTTTAAAGTAGGTTTAATACTGTCTGGACATGTTTTTTTCAGTAGGTGCTGTGATGTTTTCTTATTAAATTTAATTTAATTTTTTAACTCCCTTGTAAATTCAGCTATGGATCAGTGTGGGAATATTTTCTTGCTTCTATTTACAGTGTGTTTGTTTTAGTCATCAGATCATTACAGTTTGATTTTAACCACTGAATTATTAAAGTTATTCAGGCTCCTCTGTTGACATCTTGTTACCTCAGCTGTCCTTTTTGGGCATGACCTTTGTTGTACAACAATTGCATCCTGCAGAGGGGATTAATAATCAAAAGACCTTTAGCAAAAGGAGCGAAAAAGACAAAAATACTGTTGTAAAGGATGCTGAGTATTCTGTGTGCTGTAAGGCATTGGGTAATAATGTCTGTCTAATATTTTGTTTAGAGAATGGCAGTGGTCTCTGCAATGTCCTGGGTCCTGTATTTGTGGATAAGTGCCTGTGCAATGCTGCTCTGTCAGGGGTCCCTCCATCACACTTTCCAGCAGCATCACCTGCACAGACCAGGTAGGACTGAGATCAGCTGTGGGATGCTGTAAGATTGCAGGTTCTGTGCCTGTGCTTGTGTCTGTCTTGATAAATGATTGAATAATCAAATACTTGTCATAATTTAACTTGAACGAGTTGTTTGCCTTTATATTGCACAGCATCTGTTTTTTGGTTGGTCTGATGTGTGTTGTGCTTTGCCAATCTGATGTTGGACTATTCATCCTTTGACGTCATCTAGCAATTTCCCAACCTAAGAATCTCATTTTGGATAACTGTTCAGTTCCTTTGTCCTTATTTCTATCTCTCCTTCTCCCAGTTTTGTGAAGTTCTGGAATGGGTATGTAACCTAGACACTGTGACAGCACAGATTTGCTTAACTTTGCTTGTATCTGACCCAAACTGCATGTGGGTTTGTTACTTAAACCACTGGCAGCAAATCTTACTCATAGTCACCTGTGTTTGCTGGAGGTCAGGGGTTTGCCTTAGCATAAATGAGACAGTTACTCTAAGGCTCTCAAGTTTACCTCTGAAAATTGATGGGGTTGCAAAAGTGCAGCCCAGAGGAGAATTTGGGGCTGTCTTTCAATAGAGTTAAATGCCTGTAAAGCCAGAATAAACCCCACAGGTTAGCAGTGGACACAGCTCACTTTGACTGTTGTGGTCCACAGGGACAGCACACCATTTGTAGTTTGATTGTGGTTTTTACTGATAGAAATGGATCACATAACTTTTTTGACTGTTAATTGCTCTTTGAAGAATGTGCTGTGCTAAAAATTGAGGTGTTGGCATATTCTAGCACAATATTGTCATCTGGTTAAAATTAGGTAGGCCAAGAATGTCACTTAACAAATTTGGAACCAAAGATAAGTGGGAGAGGTTTTATGAGCTTTTGAAATGAAAGATGGGAGATGTTAACTCACAGTGATGAATCATTTGACAATGTGGCAATTAATACTTTAATGTTTTTTTTTGATCTAATGACAACTCTTCAAAGATAGACAGTCTTGAACCACAGGTCTTTAGCAGCCTTAAAACTCAAAAGTTTTCCCAAGTACTTTTGTTGCCCAGAAGTCACAGGTCTTGATTTCTTGTAATAAAATATGTATAGTGTAGAGGAATAGGGCAAAATCTTTTCTGGCTCAGCTCTCAGTACCTTTGTTAGAGCATCAGACTCACCAAGGGTGTTGAGTAGCTGGCACTGGAAGTTTGAGAGTAGCTGAAGTTTGACTGGTGAGGATCTTACTTGAGACTTGCAGAGATTTATTACAATGCATTCGTCAGTAATGCTGCTGGTTATTTGAGTCTGTCCCTAGTGAAGGAAATGGGGAAAACCAGCCCAGCTAAACAGATATGTAAGAGGAAAATGTAATCTCGTTTTATGGAATCAGTTGAAACAAGTGACATTATGAGAAAAAATGAGAGCTGGGCAGATCCAGAGCTCTGCAACATTTGCCTAAGCTTGAAAAATCACCTTTTCTATAAAGCAAGAACAGCAAGACACTGAATGCATACCAAATGTTGGGGAAATGTGAAAAATGACAAAATCTTTCACTCAGAGATGTGCTACAGATAGAGTGAAGGTTTTACAGCTGCCTCATCACCTACTTAGAAGCAGCCAAGCTTTCCCTCCTGCAAGCCTGGCTCAGGCAGCTTCTCTGCACCCTACGTGAATAAGATTGATGGTGTTCTGATCCCAGGCAGCCAATTTCAGTCTCTCAAGAAATAATCCACTACATTGACAGATGAGTGGAATTTGACATGATGTTCACCTCCAATTCAGATTGTGCTGCACCTGGGAAGCACCAGCTAGTGAGTGTCCTTTAGGAAAACTGTTAGATATTTTGGACAATTTCTGCTGTCACAACAGAAAATCAAGGCAGTGTGTTTTTTTTTATAAGGCCATGAATTTGTAGTGTGCCAACTGAATGTGAAAGGTTGTACATAAAAGGGATGGAAATATGTTAACTAGCAAACTGAGTGATTTTAATGTATTCAACTGCAGTCCCTGAGCACACCCTATTTTTCATATTTATAATATTAGGAATGCGTCGTTTACTTTTAGTTAGTCGCTGTGTAAGTAAGATTAAAATGTGCAGCCAAATAAAAGTGAATAAAAAATGGATGCAGATGAGCCAGGGCATAATTTCAGTAATTTAATATTTGGTATATGAAATTTCAACTTATTGAATCATGATAAATACAGCTGTAATCAATAGTAGGCTCAACATACCTTTTCTTTCAGTTTGTGATCCTCTATAGTTAATGAGATGCTCTAAAATAAGAGAATTTGAGCTGTTCTGCTCTATCATGGGGCCACTTTGGTATAAGATAATTAAAAAGGCAGGTTCCACCCCATCTTGTGCTTCTCATACTTGATGAACAGGAGAGTCTCTCTGAGCGCAGGAGGGTGCAGGTAAAAGATAAAATCCTCTTGGAGTTTCTTTAGCATAATAAACTTGAACTGAACTCAGTGGATTAGCAGACTGAATGTATCCATCTGGACTTCAGTTAATCCAGTTTTGAAACCCTGCAAATCAAGGGCAATATATAAAAAGGTTAGTTTATCCTCAGATTTCTGAGCTTGTTCTTTTTCTTCCCTGAAACATTTTTTTTAAGCAAGTGTCTGAATGGACTGAAATGGATTTCTACACACTGTGCAATCACAAGTTTAAAGTCTCCATTCAGTGTAGTCTAATTTTTCTTTTTTATAATTCAGTTCTTCTTTATTTACTTCTATGGCTTAGCAGAAGGTACAAACCTGGAAACAAATGTGATAAACTGCTTTCCATGGCAGTATTTGTGATTGACTCTAGCTTTATTTTCTGTAGAATGTTGGCAGGTGGGCACAGGGAGTAAAGGGCTTAGTAGATATTGCTCACTTGTAAGATGGATGATGCTGTATTTTTTGTACCTGTTCATTAATTCTTTCTTGTCTCATGAGCACAATGAGAAGTCTGAATGCTGCTGTTCAGTACCCTCAAGTATTGGTGTCTGTTCCTTTTGACTTGGCTAGGTGAGGAGGAGGAGGAGACTTGAGTGTGAGCTACAGAACACCATTGCAGTGTAATTCCCCTTGGGTAATACACATGGCTTTCTGCAGGTTTTTTTATGACTATATTTCATTTTCATGAAAATCATGTTAGGCAAAGGATGTGTGAAAGCATTCACAGAAAATAACTTTATGTGGAAACAAATCTCCATCTTTTTTCCCAAGCATGTCATTTCTGTGTGATTTAAGAAGAAGCAGTGGTAATGAAAAGAATTCCACATTTGGCTGGTTTAGGCTCTAAGATATGCACAATTGTGGAGCTGTTGAATTGGCCTGAGGGTTAGAGTGGACAGGTTGTGATTTGCAGAGTTATCTGAGTGCCTGTGATAGTTCATTGATCATCTGATTGACAGGATTGACCCTGCCCAGAGGTAGGAAGTAGACTGTGGTATTTGATGAGACAACAAGATATTAGCAAAGTACAGGATTCAAACCTAAAAAAATTTGAAAATAATAATATACAACCATCACCATTTCAATCATGGAATTCTTTGCAAAATTTTGGCCTTGTTTCATAATAAGGTATTATATCCGTCAGCTGGTATTTAATCAGTGGACAACACTGGCCATGTGTTGCTTGAAAGGACATAGGATTCACCTGTAAGTTTGTGGTAACATTAAACTGATCTTGCATACAGTGTCAAGACACAAGCAGAAACATGCACCTACTGCAGCAATGCTGACATTTGCAAATATGTTAATTAAAAATAGGCCTTTTCAGAGGAATAAATGGACTGAACAAAGGCTGGAACTGGATGATACTAAACATGAAGTACCTTTCATTGTGACAGTAGTTAATGATGTGCCCATTAAGAATCATCTCAAGTGATTCTCTATACATCGTATTACAAGGTGAAAAAATCAGTCCCAAAGCAATTCTGCACAAACTAACAAGCAGCATCAACCTAAGGATGCTCTGAGCATGTTTCTCAGTAGACAGCATTTTGCAGAAACTGGAATCTGTGGCTGTGAGCAAAAAATGTCTTAGTTCTGATCTTGGCCTTCCCACTGATTTTTATAGCCTTGGGGGAAACTGCATATTTTCACATTTCAAAAGGTCTGCTATTTTCATATGCCCCATGTATGTGACTATTCAGTTCAAAACAGACTGGGAAAAATGTTGGTCTGAATCTAAGTCCTCTGAAAAGTGTAAATAAAATATGTGTCTTTACTTTGTAGAACAAATCAGATTTGGAAGGTGAATTCAACAGGTTTTTTGCTCTTGGTATTGATAGAAGCAAGTGTGGGACTAGGTAGTTGTATATAAATGCACACAGTTTCTGTGATTAGCAAGAATTGTTTTATTAATCACATCGTGTTAATGCAAACTGTTGCCTTGAGTATGCAAAGTCCAAATTGCCATGCACCAATCAAGCCAATATCTAGCAGATCTTGTCATGGGCATGAAGGGTGACGACTAGTGTTTCTTGCTGTCTTAATTCAAATGAAAAAAGTTATAAGCTCTGAGGTCTGATTCAGATTTCATTTACACCAGTAAATGCACAGGAAGCACCACAGTGTCCTGGTTTGTTCACAATCAGAAAACTGCTCACAAGGAGCTAAGTTTCTCTCTGGAAACTATCTCTCATGGTACCTTTGTTATACACACCTGGCCTTCTCAGGCTGCTCTTGGATATATCAAACTACCAACTGCTAAGTAAAGAAATCCAGGCTGGAGGTACCTCTTGTGTTCCTGGCCACGCACAGAATACGTTTGGATGTATGTGGACATGTATTGTGTGTAGGCAGAGAACTGATGTAACAGAATCAACACTTGAGGATGAGGTAGGGTTTGTAGCAGCATGATAGCAATGAACTGACTGCTGTGCTTGTGTGATGCACTTGTTTACAGCAGCAGACTTGATGAGAAGTATTGCACTCTGTGGTTTTTAGATTTGATTTCGGTTTTCCCCTGAAAAATCGAACCTCCAGAAGAGAAACAGCATGGCTGCAGGGTGTGCTCATAGGTGGAGTCAGCTGTGGGGTTTGGGGGGGATTTGTAAGCTGTTGGGACATGGAATCCCACTGAAGTAAAGAGGAAAGGGTAGGTAGGCATTGCCAGGGAGCAACCAGTACTCACTGGAGGGTCAAAAGCAAGAGGACACCTCTCTCCTTCAGCAGAGAGGAGTGGTAGCTGGGAGTCTCACAGCTCTGTTGCAGGTGGAGGAAAGCTGTCACCAGTCACTGCTGAATGTGATGCCTTGTTACTTCTGATCCAGGGAGATGAAGCAACCTGAGGGGGAGCAGGTGTTGCAGCTTGATGGACTGTGAAGAGCAGCATGGGCAAGGTGTGCAGTGGGGCACTGAGCAGACTGCTGTGCCCAGCAGGAGCTGCTGGGAGCATGGCTGTGTTCCCTGGGATCACCCTCACAGCACACCTTGTGCAGCAGAGCAGTGGGCAAGGTGCTCACAGTGGTGTTTTGAGAGAAATGATGTGCTGTTTCCATGTGTGGTTTGCACTGGCAGTGCCTGTGCTCCTGTTCGGTCCCCCCTGCACTGTCCTTCCTCCTAATGATGCTCCTGTCCCCATCTCATGCCACTTCAGCTCTCCCTCAGGCCTCTCTGCAGGCAGACACTCAGGCAGGTGTGAAGCACATCCCTCTTGGAATGGCAGAGCAGCCCTGGGAAAACAGGGACCAAAAAGTGCCTGTTTTGGCCCCAGCAGCAACTTCTGCTCCCACCCCCATGTGCTGAGCCTCTATCTGCAAGTGCAGCCTTGGGGTCTTGGTGAGTCATGCAGGGACCTTTCAGTGCACAGCACTATTTGTAGAGTGCTGTCATGGCATTCAAGACTGTGAGAATTCATACTATGGTGGTTAAGTCCCAAGGAAAATTTGGCACCTACAAATATAAACCCCAAAGGCAAACTGTGTTGCTCTGTGCTGAAGTATTTCTGCTGATAACATCAGAAACCTGCCTTTAATGATTAGCCTACTTTAGTCCAAGGCTCATTTATATTTTAAAAGGCAATATCCAAGTGCATTTCCTCATAAGATTGATGTGTTTTCTCCCATTAAGCTTCATATTGTTTTATCCTATCCTGTCTATAATCCTTGTATTTCCTTTTGAATGTTTTCCTTGCCACTCTGTTACGAAACCAACCTTTGCTGTGAGCAAGATTTATTTTCCTGGTGGGATTCAGCATTTTTTTGCTGTTCTCAGATGCTCTGTACAGAACAGTTCTCTCCAGCTAAACTTATTCCTTTGCATGGGAGTGAGGCTGGAGATTGCTGTTAGGTAGGGACCATGAGGATTGCAGCACAGTTGGAGTCTAAATTTATGAGCCTCGGTCAGTGATGCACAATGGGGGATTGGGGGTGTGAATTAAACTGAATGAAGTTACATAGCCCTGTGTATGTATCTGTGACTCATATTTCTACGCTCTATTTAGAAGATTGTTTTCTGACATCTCTCTCTTGCCTTCTGTATTTCTTCTGGAATAACAGTTTTCTCCTTTTCCTTCACAGTGGGTGAAAAAACAGACCTGCCCTTCTTGAAAGGTCACTTCAGTGCCAGCAGGTGCAGGATCACTGTTGCTATCATGAGAATCAATAACTGCCCTAGTATTCCATTGTAACCCTTATTTTACTTTGAGAGAACAGCTTTGCTTGGGAGCTGAATTGATGGCAGGAATGGAGGGTTTTACTAGTTCTTGGATGATGTGGAAGTGTTTCCTTGAGAATCACCAAGCAAAGTGCAGTACATGGACAATCTGTTCTTATTGTCATGCCTTGTCTTTGAGCTGCAAGTAATCTGGTGAACAACCTGTTCTATGTGAGCAGCTCCCACCCAGCCACATGTGCTGGGAGCTTTTGGAGATTAAGCATAAATATTTCTTCCATTAGCTGCAAAGTTTGATTTGTATATCATGCACCTTACTTCTCACTAAATGAACAGACGAGTAAAACTCAGTTTAAGTAGTGGTCCTTGTCTCTTGGTTGTTAGGAGAGCTGTTGGCTCAGATCAAAGAATCCATCCTAAAGCATGATCCAAAGCTCTCACTGAATTGTTTTCTGCAGATGACAAAGTCGAATTGAGAACCTTCATTGTGAACCTACAAAAACACAGTGAGCAAAATACACTTTGCAGTTAAATCGTGAGCAAGTAAAAGTCGTATCGATGGAGAACTTGATTGGAAAACTCCTAGAACAATTTGCTGGAAAGTCAGGAACCTGGGATGGGGATTTTCAGTGCTGTAAATCATGTCAGCAGCCAAAGGCTCTGTAGATCAACCTGGGTACAGGCAAGAGCCTCAGGATCTAAACTGCACACAAGGCAAGAGCCTCAGGATCTAAACTGCAGACACTCTGATAAAACTTTATTTATTTTTTTTTAATGTTCTCGTTAATGCTCTCCAAAACTGCTGTTAAATATTTCTGGCAAGCAAAGCTTCAGTGCAATTGTACTGCATTGTTCAGGATTTATTAATTATAATCTTTTTCTCGCAGAGTCTATTTATATTTGATCATGACATTAATTGGTTGCCAAAACAAACTAGAGTTAATGGTGTTTAATTAAGTGGTTGGGAGCAAGCAAGGAGAGTTTATTTGGAAAATCGGTTTCATTGATTTATATGTTTTTTTCTTAAAAGAACATGCATAAATGAAAGGAACCTATTGGTTAGCACCTCTTTGCCTACATGCTGCTCGCTGCTCAGGAATCACCAATACCACAGTTGTGACATTGAACACAGTCAAGAGTTGGGAAGTATCTGTAGTGTATGTATTTGCCTATACAAATGTATTAAGAAGTAAATGTTCACATTCTGAGTCATTATGAATTGAAATGAAACTTAAAACCATGCAGAAATGAGATCAAGTAGCACTGAAACTATCAGTAAGGTTGTGCTCAGAACACTGAGGGTGGAAAAATGTACTTCAGGGAAGAACTTAGCCAGATAAGATGTGAAGCTAAAGGTGCTGTGGGTAAGGAAGGTATGATAAAATATACTAAAATATGGCTAGATAAATATTTCTGACAATTATATTAATGAAATCTATAGTTGCATCATATTTCTATAATACGGTAATTCGTTTTCCATCATGCATTTCAAAATCAGATAATTTCAGAATTCAGAAGATTATGAACTCCAACCTGTTTCGTGTTTTTAAATGCTTAAATTGGAACCCTAAGTCTGAGGACTTTAATGTTGGGGGGGTTTTGTGTGTATGTTTTTTGGTATTTTGCTGTTGGAGGTTTTTTAAAAGTTGAAATTGGAATTTGTAAAAGAAAAAAAAGTAGCTTTAACTTTTTGCCTCCCTTATTTCTTCCTTGAAATTCCTCACTTTGTAAAAGAAAAAAAAGTAGCTTTAACTTTTTGCCTCCCCTTATTTCTTCCTTGAAACTCCTCACTGGGGGGGAAAAAAATAATAATCTCTATAAAGTAGCAGCAACTACCCAAAACAAGTCATCATCCTGATAAAGGAATAAATCCTGTCTGGAAGCACATATTCAGATATGCCAGCAGCTGCCTTGTTCCCAAAAGAAATCAAGACCTCAGACTTCAAATCCAATAGCCATGTGAACATGTGGAAGGTCTTGTGTGTCCTGACTGGTACCAACTCTTGTTTTGGTTTGCAGCAGCACTGAAATTAAAGGAGGTCTAGTGTTTGCAGCAGTTGCTTCTTTTTAGACAAGAATTCACCTGTTATGAACAGCTGAGATCTGGGGGAAAGTCTTGCTGAAATCATAAAACCATCAGGGCTACACTAACATCCTTTACTGTGACTGTCATTAACTCATTAAATTCTGCTGCTTGGGTACGTGGATGGGATGCTTTTCAATTTGGGTGGTCAGTCAGCCAGAAGTCAGTATTGTGTGTTAAAGAAAACCCTCAAGGGATGAGTTGCAGCTGGGGGTTTGGAGTTTGTAATTGGTTTCAGTGTGCCAGGGCAGGATGTGATAGAGAATGACTGTCTAAACCAGCTCCCACACCTGTAGTACAATTATTTATGTAGTAATATTGTCTTGTTGTGAGGCTTTAAAATGCAGCATTTTTTTCCCACCCCAGGTAATTAGAAACTGCCTTTCCACAGCTGAAATCTCAGTGTTTTCTCCATCAAGTCAGCTGCCTGGTTGGTGTTTATCTTAACCTTGTTTTGAGTTTCTCCAACAAATAGATGACTCCTTTACTTCTAATTTAGTTTCTCTTGGTATTTCTATTATCGTTTTCTAGTTGGCAGGCAAGGAAATCAGATGTGCATCAAATGAAACCATTTGTCATGGATTAGTGCATGCAAATGCCTTGATAACAGCAGCAGACAAAAGCCATGAGTGCCTGAATGCTGACTTAGGAAGAGAAAATTAACAAGGCCGAACCACTAGTGATAGCAGTCCCTAAATGAGATTACTCAGTGCCTGAGAGCAAGGCAACACACTTCTGTGCCCTCCCTTGACATTTGTCCTCATACTGAAATAAGACATTAGGGAAAGGCACAGTGAAGCCTGCGAAGTAGGGAAGAGTCTGTGGCAGCTCCTGACTTGACTAGGACAACATACTATTAGGATTTTCCCTCTGTCCCTTAAAACCCATGTGTATCCCCAGCAGAGGGGAAGGATGCAGCTCATAGCTGGGCAAAACTAGAGAAAATCATTAATGATCCTTGAGCTCCTGTATCCCAGTTTGTCCCAGCACACCGGGAGCCAGGAGAGCTGCCAGGCAGGATACCTAAGTGAATCCTGTCAAGGTGGAATGTATCTCTTCCTCAGGGTCTTTTTTGGAAACCTTTTGCTTTTCCCTCTTTCTCAGAGGGCAGAATTGGGTAATGGTTTAATGCTGATCTCCTACTGTTGGTAACACAATGAACCCAATGACTAGACAGTGGTTGTTAGATCTTTATCTTGGGCTTGTTATTGTTACTCCAGTTCCTTTGTGAGCATGGTTGGACCCTTTTGAGTCCTGAAATGTAAGAGCAAGCTCTGCTGAGTTCCCCATTCAAAGGCTGGTGTGAGAACAGAGACAGTGTTACAGGAAGGGTATTTTGAGGTGCCCTGACTGGTGGGCAAGGAGCATCCTGAGCACATTGGATTTCTAACCCTCCCAAACCCCCTTGGAAGATCACCAGGCACAGAGGCTGTAATTTTGTGTAAGGTCCACAATGTAGGCAGATTACCTGCTAGTTTTGGTAATTTTTTTTACCCTGTTTAAATTCTTTTCCCCATCATAATGTCTCTGTTCCTTTAAGTGAGTTTCCTTTACTTTCTTGGTGTAAGCTCTTATGGCTCTCAGTTTTGGAAAAGACTCTCTGAATCTCCTCCTCTTAGTCAATGCATCTTGATGTGGTGTTTCAGCAACAAAATTCCACTTGATTTCATCCCAGTAAGAACACCAGTGATATTTTAATGAGGTAAATAATTTCAAACATTTCTATTTAGCAAGATTCATAAAGAGCTACTTGATCAAAAGAATAGAAATGCTAAAATATTATAAACCATAGTTTAAGTGTTTTCTAAGCAAACCTAAGGAAAAGATAATTTATGACCATTTTCACCCATAGGAAAAACTACTTTTGTTGATCAGAACATTGCAATGGAAAAATTTTTACAGGTACTTTGTGCCTGTCTCTACAGGCTGTGCACAGGGCCAATGTACTGTCATAGTGGTTTATGGCTTTATTTCCTCCCCCTCTACACTTCTACTTTGATTTTGTATATTTGTACTGGAACCAGATCTTCATCCCTTACATCCCCCAAATTTTCTCCCTGTTTGGATGCTGTAATGTAGTCAAGACCTCTTGTTGAGGTCATGATGTTACCACAGACATAAGCAGGTTGGTCAAACTGAGTGATGCAGGTTCTGGAAAGCAAACTCTTGACTGAGCAGGACCAGTTCTGAAAATGAACGAATGCTGGTGATAAAAATAGGTGCAAATTAAAGGAAAAGGGATTTCTGCTTTCATTGTGAATCACCTGGTGGCTTCCTCTAGTGAAACAGTTCCTGGAGTTTATAGATTGTATTTAATTGGCTTTGAGCTGCCTGTTGCTGCAGTATTTCGTGGTGATGTACCTTCCATGAGCAGTGTGGTATCGAGCAGTTCTTTGTACCAGTCATAATCCTCTGCAGTTCAGGCTGTGCAAGTCCCCTCTAAACCCTGTTCTTATGTAAAATGAATTATTTCTTATGTTCCTTTTTTGTTTTCTAGCCTATCAAAGGAAAAAGGTGTAATCTATAGTGTCTAGAGATGAAAATAAGCTACAAAGCAGTATCACATTGATACTGAAGTCCCTCTGATGAGGGCTGTGTGTCTTTAGTATGCTGCTCCCTACATCTGAGAGGCTGTGCTCTTTAACAGGTGAGGAGAGATTATCCCTTAGTCCTGACAGAATCTATGAATCAAAGTCTCTTAGGGTAAATTCAAGCAGAGTTTAAAATTCAAAACTGCTTTTAAATGTAAGTATAGCAAACTAATTTTCTCTAATGCATTATATGAATTAGTATCTTAAGTTTCAGAGATATTACTGTAAGCTGTGTCCTCTCTGCTTGTTAAGTGCTCTAATATCCAGAATTTGCATAAGAACCAAGCAAAGATAGGAACAAAACTCAAATATGCCTTTGTCAGGAGGGATTATTCCATATTCTGGGAGCACATACAGGTCTCAGGACATCATTATTTGCTAGAAAGGCAGCAAAGTTTTACAGGGATCCAACCAAGAGCTGCTTTGTTTGGTTCATTTCTTTCTCTTTATTGCCACTCCAGGGACATTTGATCCCCTGTGCAATATTCAGCAGTGGAATAGACCATCTGAGGAAAGAGATCTCCACCATGAGCATTTTTATGGCAGCTGAGATGTGACCAAGTGAAATTGTTGCTCTGTTCCTCGCATAGCCTCTTTGAGACTGGTGGTGCCAGACACTGTCCTTCTAGCTGGTACCCAGAGCAGACATCCCATGCCTGGTGCTCTGTCCTTGGCGTGGCTTGATGTGCAAGTCCAAGTGTTGCTGTGAGCTGGGTGAGGCTCTTAGCTCTGTCTTTTCATGGAATCAAGTGCTTTGCTGTAAGCCAACTTCACGCTGGCTTAAACTTTCATGGTGGCTAAACTGTAATCTATCAGACTGTCCCAGCTGTGAGGTGTAAAGAGCCTTCACATCCACTTACTGTTACTCAATTGACAAACAAGTTGTGCCATGGCAATGAATGTTTCCCATGTCCATGCTCTCAGCTGAACGGCACACACAGGCAGGGCAGGGTTTGCTTCAAATATGGAGCTTCCCACTTTTTTCTTAATTGCTTCCTTTAAGAGATGAGAGGCTTGGGCTTGTCTTAGGGCAGGTTTGTCACTTGAAGACTGTATTTCCCACCAGAGTTTAGTGCCATGCTTCCAATCTTTACCAGGCAGGATTCTGCATGACTCAGTGTGTTGTTTCAAATGTGTCTGACTTGCAAATATTAACAATATTAGCCCAACACACTTGTAGGCCAGCCACAGCAGCATGGCCACTTGGGTCAAGAGAAATAATTTCTTTTTTTAAGGGAAAAAAATCAGGCTGTTTAATTTGCTATCACTGGAGAAAAAAACTTCACCTTAATCTCTTGATCACTTCTAAACACACAGATTGCTCTAGGGAAAGCCCTAGAAGATCTATCCCAAAAGAGGACTGTGCTCTGGGAACGCAGGGTAGAAAATCACCTGTGAATGATGCCTTGGTCCAGCCAAAGGTGTGTGGACACACAAACACTTGGTAGGGATAGGATGTTGTGAGGTCCTGCATGTCCTTCCCCACTAATGACTCTCTTTGAGCTGCAGCTGCTGAGGTTGACTTAAGTTTTTGTTCTCACTTGTTGGAACCTAGAAAATTTCCAAGCTTGGGAAACCTCTTCTCTATGACTTATCTCTGTTTTTGCAATGCAGAAACTCAAAGGTTATATAGCTATTAACCAGTATTTTTGTTTCCTGGCAGGACTTTCTGCTGTCACAGAGGCACAGCATGAATCCTGTGTCCCAGGTCAGATTGGGGCCACCTGTTTAGACTGGGGAGTCCTGGCAAGGGATCATCTTGCAGAGGATGCTTCTCCTCTCATGCAGTGACAAGGTGCCTAAGCATCAGCTGATGCCCACTGCCTGGCTTGGAAAAGGGATCTAGAGGCTCTTGTTAGGCCTTGAGAATCAAACTAGGACTTGATTCCATCCCTACTGATGAATTAATGCAAAAAATGCTCATTGACTCTCTTGTGGTGATAAGCTTTCATGTGCTTGAGTAATTGTAGCAAATTTTCTTTTCTATTGTGACAATTGTTTGTTTATTTTTGATAGAACACAGGGTAACAGTCTACATTTTGCAGAGCAGTGTTTCTTTTGTTGTGTGACTAAAGCAGTATAAATAATTGAATTTTTTTTATATGACAGCCAAAGCAAGATATCAAGTGCTGGTTTGGTGCAGTATTTACATTTTGAAATTAGTTTAGAGCAGCTCGATTGTTTTTCTGACTAACTGGAAAAGGAAAAAAAAACGAAAAAAAAAAACCCTGAAACAATTTGACAAATTTCTAAACACTGAAAGAACAGCAAGGAAAAAGCCAGATTAAATTAATAAAAAAAGCCTAGAGATGGTACTACTTCTTTCCTTAAGTAGATTTAATTCAGAGTATCTCTAATCAGAAGCTATGTTTTTGCTGTAGGGCTTGACCCTTCATCTTTCTTCCCAAAGCAGAGCTGTGCTTTTAAGCTATGATTGGTAGGGAGAGTAACTTCCAATGCATCTTCAGTTTTTCCATTTTGAATAAAGAGCTAGGAAAGCAGAGCTGGAGCATCAGGATTTTTCTCTCACTTCCTGTGAGAGAGAGGAGAAAAAAAATAGTGCCAGTCCATTGCTCTTAGTCTCCATGGATAAGGTAGTGTTTTATGGAAGGCTGAATGGGCTTTGAGACAGACCCTAACCCTTCCAAAAGGTGAGCAGATGGATGAGACAGGGCTCAAGTCTCTGCCCCTGTAGCTGAGTGCATGGCTCTGCTCTGAGCTGGTGAGGGCTCTTGGGTGGTGGTGTCAAACTCTGGTCTGAGAACTGAACACATGGGAAAAGAAGGTCTTGACAAACAAAGGATGTGTGTTATAAAAACACCCTGGTGCAAAGTTTACCCTCCCGGGAGGGCACGCTTTGGCTGGTTCTGCGTTTCTGTCAGAAGAAGAAAGCTGAATCACTGCCTGCTAATTTTCAGTGTGGTGCAGGAGGCAAAGACTTTCTTGCTGTTTTGCTGAATTTGAAGATAAGGCTTGACCTGTGGCTTCTCTCTGTTTGTGTTTTGGAGGAGGCCAAGGCTGTACCCAGACACAGCTCGTGGCCTCTGCTCATCCATTCCAAAAGAAGTAGGAGCCCATGGGGAGTGAAGGCAAAGCTTTGACAAACTGATGTTTGTCTGCAGTGCTCTTGTGTTTTGCTGACTTCAGTCATCTCAAGACCTTTGCTAATTTAATGAGCCCATTTCCCTTGCTAGGGTGACAGTTATCATGTCAGACACCCATACTCCTTCTCCTTTAATATATAACAGCAGCAGTTATTTTGCTGTCCTTGAGGAAACACAGATTGGAATATCACTTTTTTTTGAGAGATGCTTCTAGGTTGTTGGGGTTTTTTTAGCAAAGTCTTAGTATTAGAATTGTGTTTCTTTATCTCAGTGATAGCAACTGCTTTTGTCATTTTTATGTAAACTCAACTCTGCTTTGCACAGCACCACTGTTCTCCTCTTCCAGAGAGCACAATTGTCTTTCAGCAGTGAAGCTCTGTGTGATCTAATATTAACCACTGAGTCCAACAGTTATTTCAACTGTATCTAATTGTGATTATTTTCATACAGGTTCTTGGGAGGGTGGAGGGGACTGTAGTGAGATTCCTAAGTGGACATATTTGCTTTAAAGTAGTAGGACTTAGAGTAAATGAGTTGAGGGATATGTACCAGAAGATCTTGGGTGTGAAATATATAGACTTGTCAAAACATACCCCCAGACTTGTGGTAGGAACATAGTAGTTTTAGCAGGATCCAAATTTTGGTAAAACAAAAGGAGAGAAATGTTGATATCAAATGTATCTGGTTTGTGTGACAAGGTTTTGGTAGTGGGAGAGGGGCTACAGGGGTGGCTTCTGTGAGAAGCTGACAGAACCTTCCCCCATATCTGACACATCCAATGCCAATGGCTCCAAGATGGATCAGCCACTAGCCAAGACCAAACCAATCAGAGAAGGTACTATCAACAATAATGTGGTAGTTTGGGAAGGAGGCAGGACATTCAGGACTGAAGATCAGCCCAGGAAGAAGGAAGGGGTGGGAGGAAAACTGTTTAAGATTTGGTTTTATGTCTCATTATCCTACTTCGGTTTGGTAATGGATTCAACTAATTTCCCCAAGTGGAGTCTGTTTTGCCTGTGACACTCACTAGTGAGTGATCTCTCCATGCACTTATCTCTTCCCAAGGAGCCTCTTGTTGTATTTTTCTCTCCCCTGTCCAGCTGAGGAGGGCAGTGATGACTCTGTCACTGGAGTGACACCAAAGTGTGCACCTGGCATCCAGCCAGGGTCAACTCACCACACCAAAGGTTTTTTCTTCAGCAGCACAAAGCACAAACCTCTTTCCAAAGCCTTGTGATTGTAGAAGTCCTAGCCCAGTTCTGTGTGATATCTTTTCATATCGTTACCCAGCTCAGTGGATGATCTGTAGCTGTCAAATCTTACAGAGCCCCAACTTTCTGCTAGCAGAAATAGAATGGGGTGTAAAACACTTAGGATTGGTTTTGACGGCCCTTCATGTGGAATAGAAAATGTAGATTCATTTCATAGCTGACAAAGAGCTGATTATTTATGTGTCTTGGAAAACAACTAAGAACGTCCCAGAATCTTTTTTTACCATTATAGATGACTTTCCTTGTGTTTTCACATCGTTCTTTTTGAATCATGACAAAGTGAGATTAAACAACAAACAGCCCCTGAGATGTGTCATTTTTTTCCCAATGATTTGCATAGGATGGTGCCCATAAATTATGGAGGCAGCTACTGGATACTGTGAATGCACAAGTACTTTATTTGTGGTGTAGTTTTGAGGAACATCCTGTGAATTGTATCTGCAGAAGGTAATGGTGCCATTACATAAGATCTGCTTAAAATTCTCAGGACACTAAGCTATGAGGGAAGGGTGCTAATTTCTTGTTTGTTTTTAACATAAACCCATGAGGGTTTTTTGGGGATTGTATAATTCTCTGCCTATCTCTCTCCTTGTTTCTTTTAACTTGAAAAGAGCAAAAATCCACCTACTTTTGGACACCCTCTTTTGTCTGAAGCATCTCCTGCTTCTGTACATGGGAAGTGTGGGAAAGATGCTATAAGGGAAGGAGACGTAATTTTGTTCTGCTGCAAAGCCTCTTTATTTATGGCTGCTGTTATTTTATGTATTTCCTTTCATTACTCCTTGAGGAGGGTAGAGGAAAGGGGCAATGTATCATCTCCCAAAATGAGAATGTATGGATACACATATAGCCAGGCATGTCTAACCTCTTTGTTCTCTGTGGTGCAGGAATATTCACTGCAAACCTCTCTACACTACCTCATCTTGCAGTGCAGAGACCCATTTTTAGTGTACAGGGCTGGATTCTGCACTCACGTTCTTCATATCACATTGTCCTTTGCTCTTCCCTTATTTCCTGTCTTCTCAAAATAGTCCATAGTGGGGATGTTCAAACCAGCAAGATCTTAGTCACTCTCATGGGTAACTCAGTGCTAAAAGTTTCCCATCAGCTGACCAGGGCTTGCAATCAGTTATTCA
>NW_008653492.1:181768-184746 GCF_000695815.1 Acanthisitta chloris | reverse complement strand
AGCATTGTAAGGGGGAGCAGAAAAATCTGTGCTGCATAGGCCAGGGGAAATGGATATTGTTGCCTTCAGATTTATTTTTTTTCCTCCACAAAGAATTTCTGCAGCTGCCCTAATAGCAGTGAAGGCATCTCTTTGCAGCTGCAGTGTCAAGGTGTGTCAGGAGCTGCCCTGGCCAGGGCAGCAGCAGCACAACACCACAGTGGTGCAGAAAGCTCAGCACACACTAATTGTCCATGTTTGTCCATGAACCCTCAGGGCAGTTTGGCTCTGCCTGCCCTCAGGGCACAGCTCTGCCAGGCTTGAAGGTGATGCTGGTGAGCTGTGGACCCAGTGGAGCAGACACAGCACATGTCACCTCCCACCACAAGGCAAAGGTTGGCCAACCACAGTTGACCTGTGGGATGGGAAGGTGCCATCACAAGCACAGAGTTTCTAACATCCCTTTAGTTTATTCACATTCAGGATTTGCTTGATTTTTCTTCCTGTCAGTGAAAACTTTCAAAAAATATCTCTCCATGGACTAGAAATACTTGTCAAATTCCCTGATTTTTTTTTTTCCCCCATTATTTGTCTACCCTCAGCCCAATAAAAAAAAAAAATCCACTTCTCATGTTTTTATTTTTACCTTCTGTGTTCTGGTGGCCACAGCTAGGCAGACCACAGTGCTCATAAGGATAGCTTTCTAAATGAAGTACTTGAAATCATAAAAGATAAATATATGAAACCAGAGAACAATATCAATTATTCTGCCTTTTTTGTTCTCTAGAAATATTTTTCTTATTACATTTTGAATTATGATTCCTGTAACAAATTCTAAAGTATATATATTGACTCATGTACAGAAAGTACCCAAAGTGTCATTAAGTCTGCCATGACTCTTTCTGTCAATATTTAATATTCAGGGAAGTGCAGTTCATGCTGTAAACAAAGCCATGGCAAATTGGAGGAAGGTAGTGCTCATATGTCTACTTTACATCCATAGCTTTACTGTAAGCCAACTCATTTCCCACTTTGCATTCCCCACATTCATATGGATTTCTTCCATGAGGGTTTCAAGCTTCTCTATGTGTGGTAAGATTCAGAAGCTTCAAATCCATAAAATCAATCCACTTGGTGATCTTCTGGTAAATCACACCCGAGAGTTTGTAGTTTTTTCAGCCTTGTGATAGATTATAATTTGAATTTATAGCCATTTACTAGTCTGATGGGCACAGAGGGGTAAATCTCCTCCCATCAGGAGCCTCCAGCCTGGCAGTACCTGTCCCTCCTGGCAGGGAGAGGATGCTCCTGTTCTCCCTAGGGGGAGAGAGTGGTATTCCCTGCTCTATGCTGCAGCTGCATGTTGAGATTGGGCATAAAGATCTGGTAGTTAGCTGTGAGTTGGGGATTTGAGGTAGTAACAGGTTTTCTTTACAATAAGCTTGCCAAACATTTTGGTTCCATCACACTTCTGGCAGGGATAGATATATTAATTAGCATTTTTAGCTCAGAATAGTCTATAGACTTAAAATGTCAAATTGTGAGCACAATTGTAGATTTGGTTTAACTATTACTGCTTTTCCAGGAATTTATATATAGATATGTATTACTTCTTTATTGGCAATATTAAATCATCATAGCTGGAGAGTTATACAACTGTTCTTTATTCATTTTCCCCCTTCCACCAGAAACACGCAGACATCACAGCATCTTGCCCAACTGTCAGTATTTGAAGATGTTTTCTCTTTTTAAGTCTCTTATATAGTTATATAATATGCAGGAATGGGGGATATAAAGATTTCATCAGTGTGCTTTCCTGTAACTTCATTTATATTTCTTAATTCTTCAAAGAGGGAAACTTCCACACCTATGAGGAGGGAAAAAAAAAAAAGGCTATGAAACATTGTTCTTAATGGCAGCAATGAAAGTGTTCTGTGATTTGGGATGTTAGAACAAGTCTGCTGGGAAATGGATTAGTAGGCCAGGAGAGGGTATTGTGATCAAAGTGCATAGTAAATTAATTTACCTCACACTCCTGCAATTTATCACACAGATATCACCTCTACACGTGTAAAGATATAAGAGTATGGATGCAATATTGCTCTAGTGCTTATATCTTATTCCTGAACCTAAATAATTTAACACTCCTGCTTTAACCTTAATGAAATATTAAAAGCCTGCTGTCCCTTAGATTTGCTTTTGTTACAACTGTTACATTATATTTTTGTGTCATTATGACACTGGTTCATAATTGCAGCCCAGACAAGTCTTTGGCTATATGAATAGAAAGCAAAGCTGGTTCTGGCTGGCAAATGCTAAAAGCAATTTCAGGATGAACAAGGACACACTTTACAAAGCAGGAGGAATGACAGATTCACTGACATCAGGAGCCTTTTTTTTAAAAAGAAGTTTTTCATTTGCTCACTCTTGCAACTTTTGGCTTGCAGTCATTTCCCATCTCTGGAGCAGTTCTGAGTGGTTTTTCAAGTTGTAGTAGTTATGCTGCACAATTAGACTTGCCTGGTAAACAGTTCATTAAAAATATCTACTTCAAAGCAAGATGAAAGGAGCCTTTCAGAGGTCTTGATGGAGAATGGAACAAAATAAAGATCCCTGTGTTGTTGAAGGGCCTCTAGGTCAGGGGGTGGAGGTGATGCAATGAAGTTGAGCATGGGAAATTCATTGTTATGTCCTGACCTGAATTAGGGAGGTGAAGAGTTTTCCTTTGCTACTAATGGGCCAGGGAAATGCCCTGACAAGGGGCTCTGCTCTGTCTGTGCCTTTGACTGGAGAATGGAACAAAATAAAGATCCCTGTGTTGTTGAAGGGCCTCTAGGTCAGGGGGTGGAGGTGATGCAATGAAGTTGAGCATGGGAAATTCATTGTTATGTCCTGACCTGAATTAGGGAGGTGAAGAGTTTTCCTTTGCTACTAATGGGCCAGGGAAATGCCCTGACAAGGGGCTCTGCTCTGTCTGTGCCTTTGACCATGCCTTGTTC